>NC_089793.1:5435323-5512823 GCF_040412425.1 Macrobrachium rosenbergii | reverse complement strand
AGTCTTCGACGCGGGTCTCATAGGATTGTCATTGACGTCATCCACGACGATGGTGATGACCTGAGTGCCAGACAAGCCCTGGGCATCCTTCAGAAGGATCTCCACTGCCAGTTCCCGATGCTGCTCCCGGTCCAAGATGTCTTTGGTCCAGACCTCCGCCCCTCCTCGCCCGCTGTCTAAAACTGAAGGTGGAGGGAAAGGAAGTGTATTTCAAAATAAGTCATTAAGATATTTTTTTTTTATCTGTATGCGTGTATTGGTGGTATTGCAGCCCAGTTTCCCCGACCCCCAACCTCTCTCTCGTTAACACTTCTCTGTAATGGTAATTGTCTTTTGGCGTTAACCAGCGATTCCTCAAAACATTAAAATTATAATGTCTTTTCCAGTATTTCTTTATTTTGAATTTCAGGTTTATCATATACACTAAATAACTTCAACACTGCGCCGTTACGATAACAAGGGGTGGCTCCAGAGAAAAGGCAAGGTAATGATCACAGCCACATTCCCACTTAAACCGAAAACTTTCACATTAATCGCCCTAGACACCTATACAGAGGGCTCTTCAGCAGCATATCGAACCCCCTACACAGACACTGAGCCATTTATTCCTATTTTGGACATATTCTCGCCTCCCTGATATTGAGACCCTCTTTTAAAATACCTTTTCATCACAAGAAATATTCCCTGAATTTCAAACTGCATCTTATTGAAAGTGACGGAGATTTACTTCCTCCTGTACATGTACATCAGGCGAGAGAGAGAGAGAGAGAGAGAGAGAGAGAGGTAACAGAGTGCATCACTCACGTGCAGAGTACTTGATGTCAACATATTCCTTGACTGCTTCCGAGTTAGACGGAGAAAGCGTGAAGGAAAAGGGCGGCCCGTGCCCCAACGCCCACTCGTCTTGGTCGGTGGCGGTCAGCACGCCCAGGAGCATGGGCGGGCCGCCCTCAGCCACGTGGAAAACAGGGTCGGTTGCAGCAGGCGGGGCGGGCAATCGTTGACGTCGGTGACGCTGATTGTGAGCGTTGCCGTCGAGGACAAGGGGGGTTTCCCCCGATCGACGGCAATCACGTTGGCAATGCCAAGGGCTCCCTCGGGGGCCTCTCGGTCTAACGCCCTCCACAAGCTCACCACGCCCGTCTCGTCGACCGTGAGGGCTCCCCAGCCGCCCACGACGCTGTATTCCACGCCCTGTTTGCCTTCCTGTTGGGGATGTTCGATGTTTCACCGTTCAGAATAGATGGCCTCAAAAATAAAGAATTCTATGTACTAGTTTCTGTGATTAATACTTTTACTCAAGTACTGTTAAGTAAAGATCTTATATATTGTTGTGGATGAATAAAATTTACTTCTTTTAGTCAGATTCATCCAAAAACGGTAATAACGAAAAATGGAAAAATAGTAATTTAAAAATCTGCTGATTAAATTTAAACAATTTATTTTTTTTGTCAGATACATTAGTTAAAAATGATACAAAATCAGTAATAACAAAAAGGGACTAAATAATAAATAAAAAATCTGCTGATTAAATTTAAAAATTGTGAACTTTTGTTTGTCAGATATTTTAGTTAAAAATCATAAAAAATCAGTAATAACAAAAAGGGACTAAATAATAATTTAAAAATCTGCTGATTAAATTTAAACACGGTGTTCTCTTTTTGTTAGACACACTGGTTAAAACTCATCCAAAAACAGTAATAACAAAGAGGACATTGAATTATAAAAAATGGAAAAAACACGATTAAAACGAAGATTAATAATAAAAATAATGTTGATTAAAACTTAAAATGGCCAATATCATTACCCTTACCGCCCACAATGCCGTGCGACAAAAAAATAAAACCTCCACCCATAAAATAACCAATACATAACAATAATAATAACGAAAATTATGACGACATCCCAAAATAAAGATAACATAAGTCCACTGACCATATCGAAGTCATAGGCGGGTAAGGCAGCCAGGACAGTCCCAGGGGCAGCGTCCTCCCTGACGGTGACACGCACTTGAGCCCTGGGGAAACTCGGGGCGTTGTCGTTCAGGTCTTTCAGGCGAACTTTGACCCAGGCCGAGTCGAATGACGCCACATCAGACCCAGCCTCCTCGACCCTTTGGAGGACCGGGGTAATTTGTGAATGTTCATTATTATGAGTGTTTGGATACGTACATGTTTGTTTATACGTGCAGGTAAACATTTGCTTAAGTAAAAGTTTTTGGTTATGGGAATTTACACACACAGACACAAACACACATACTATATTTATATATATACATATATATCTACTGTATATATATGTATGTGCTATATATATACATATATATATGTAATATATATATATATATATATATATATATATATATATATATATATATATATACTATTATATATATATATATATATATATATAATCACATATGTACATACAGTATATATATATATATATGTTAATACATGTATATATATATACATATACATATTACATATACACAATAAATACATACATATAAAGCAAACAAAGAAACGGAGACCAAGAGAGAAATGCTTATGTGAGCCGCCTAAGAATTGGTCCACGATTCGGTCGGCAGTCTTATTTGCATATCCGTCTTGCTTTCGGGAAAGGATTGGTTCAGTGGCACCTCAACGCGGCCATTATTGCCTTACCTTGTCTGTGACTTGTATCAAGAACCTGAATCCCTTGCGATGGCTTTCGTCCTCGAAGTCGAGCGTCTGACGGGCGTACAAATGGCCCAGGTTGCCCATGGTCCTGATGCCGAAATGGTCCCATCCAATGCCGCTCTCCTCCACGACCTGGGACATTTGAAATGGCACTTTTTTTTTTTTATTTATTTGAGTGCAAAGACATGCTTTTATAAATGCACACACACACACACACACACACACACACACACACACACACACACACACACACACACACACACATATATATATATATATATAAATAAATATATATATATATATATAACTAATGGCAATATTTGATAAATAAAAAAAAGACTATTTGTAAAATGACTCAAAAAACACAAGCTAGGAACATGTAACCTCACCCATCATGTAGAGAGCAATGGTAATGGCATTATTCTTTCATAGCCTAACATTAAATATTTATGTATTGATGATTAAGTTAATCTCGTTGTCAACTGATACTGCATCAAATAATAACTCCAAAACCAGAAAATTCTTGACTCTTCCACAACAAATATTTAAAACTATATTTTAAATTCTGACTTTTTTTTCATGACAGATTTCCTGAAATTTTACCCGGAAACGTAATCTCTCTCTCTCTCTCTCTCTCTCTCTCTCTCTCTCTCTCTCTCTCTGTAATTTGTTTAAAGACTGATATCCATATTTCCTGAAATTTTGCCAATAAATGTAATCAGTCGCTCCATTCCTCACATTCCTTCTCTCTCTCTCTCTCTCAGAGTTGTTACAACAAATAACTGTTATGATGCATTCGATTCTTTCAAATGAATGTTACTTGATCTCTCTCTCTCTCTCTCTCTCTCTCTCTCTCTCCAGGAATTGTTACAACAAATAACTGTTATGATGCATTCGATTCTTTCAAATGAATGTTACTTGATCTCTCTCTCTCTCTCTCTCTCTCTCTCTCTCTCTCTCTCTCTCTCTCTCTCTCTCTCTCTCCGTACCCTGTAGAAGAAGTAGTTATTGACATCCCTGTCATTGACCGAGATCTCCAGCAGCGTCGAATTATCGGGGGGGTCGTCGCCCCAGGTCTCGTCGACGTCTGCTTCCCACATCCTCCGAGCCAGGCGGGGGGAGTTGTCATTCACGTCGACCAGTCTCACGAACACGATGGCCGTGCCTTTCGGGTTGGGAGAGATGAATGAATGAATGAATGAATACCAGGTAATGTAAAAAATAAATAATGTTAAAATAATAAATAAAATAAAAATAATGTAAAAATAAATAAATTATACATAAATATCTTAATAAATAAGATAAATAAGGAAAAAGTAAAGAAAGGAAAAGTAAGTAAATGAATAAATAAAATATATTAATAATTAAATACATGAATACATAAACAAATAAATAATAGGTTAAATATATTAATAAATAAAATAAATAAGCGAACTGATAAATAAAAAATAAATCAATCAATAAAATAAGTAAGATTTTGGATATGGAATACGACAAGATACAGAAATATACACTCCCAGTGGCATTTTCCGTTCAGGTTTTCTTGTATTTCTTTATCAGGCCAAATAAACAAACAAATGAATATCTATCTATCTATCTATCTACATTATATATATATATATATATATATATATATATATATATATATATATATACTGTATATATATATATATAAAGTAAAAAAATAAGCAAGATTTTGTATCTTGTATTATACATTCCTGGTGTTTTCTCACATCCCATCATCAGGTGAAACAAAAAACAAATAAATAAATATACAAATAAATAATTATATAAATAAATACAGTAAAACCATATGAGCATGATTTGGATACTGAATAATACGAGATTTCTCGGTGGCACATTCCATCTATGTTTCTTGCATTTCATCCACAGTTTTAAGATCAACAACTCACATAACAAATCTTCATGTGATGTGAATAAAGAGTTCCCGTTCTTAAAATGAATCTGACATATCTTTGCACTAGTAGCCCAGTCAACTATTCCTGTACGACAATAGCTTATATACCACCTAATGAATTTACTTCACAATATGTGAAGCCGAGGGCGGAATTTGAATATAGAATTTAGGCCAAAGGCCAAGCACTGGGACCTATGAGGTCATTCAGGGCTGAAATGGAAACTGAGACTAAAAGGTTTGAAAGGTGTAACAGGAAGGCAACCTCGCAGTTGCACTGTGAAACAATTGTTCGGAGAGGGTGGAAAGTAAGATGAAAGACAGATAATACGAACAGAGGTACAGTAAAACGAATGAATGATGTTGCAGCTAGGGGCCGAAGGAAAGTGCAAAGAACCTTAAGTAATGCCTACAGTGCACCGCGTGAGATGCACTGATGGCGCTAACCCAGTACGGAGGTGAAGCTGAGATTGAAACAAAATCTTAAAATAGAACAAGGGGAGATTATTTCCCAACAAACTCCTGATGAAAATAAAAAAACTAATCCTTGAGACGTATCTTATGAAAATTCATCTGTCATGGAGGGGATTATTACGGTAAAGAACGAGACACAGCCTTCACTTCCTCTTAATTAATGAAAGGAGAATAAAATTCTTAAACGAAAAATCTTCCCAAGTCTCAAAACTATTCCGTAAGCCTATGCACAAGCCTCGTCATCAACGGGGCCGTCTAATAAAAACACCCGATACAGAGCCACTTTTGAAGTGTATTGTATTTCATTCTCTTTATTGGAATTAAACCAGCTTAGTATATTCTGTCCAATCTTCTTTATTTTTTTTTACCGTTACCAGCTTGATTATCATAGTCTTGTTTCTTCATTTCACACTCTTGCATATGAAAAGAAGACATAATACTTCTCTCTCTCTCACTCTCTATCTCTCTCTCATACATATATATATATATATATATATATATATATATATATATATATATATATATATATATATATATATATATATATATATATGCCCATGCTCTACACACACACACACATATATATATATATATATATATATATATATATATATATACTGTATATATATTTAGAAAACCATTTTGTACTGTTTACATAAGGAATATCTATAATGTTTAAATAAATCTGAGAGTAAACAAAAATTTGAGAATTTGTATACAGTCAACATTTCAGCATTACTGTGGATCTATCATTTCTTTTGTATCAATGTATGTACGTATGAATGAATGTATGTATATATACACATATATATACATATATGTATATATGTATATATATACATACATACATACATATATATACACACACAAACTATTGTCTAAACATGCACATAACTTCAACGGAGAATTAGAGAATCACTCACCCCTGAGGCCCCCTCCGTCAGTAGCAGCGACCTGGATGTGGTACTCTGGCGTCGTCTCTCTGTCCAAGCAACAGACGGCAGTCTTGATGAGGCCCGATTTGGGATTCACCTTGAAGACGGGCTCGCCGGACTTCTCCTGAAGGGCGTTCCTCTCTATGGAGTACCTGAGCCTCGCGTTCGCCCCTTCGTCAGGATCGTCGACGTCGGTAGCGGACACCGTGATGACGGGAAGGTCTGGAGAGAGAGAGAGAGAGAGAGAGAGAGAGAGAGAGAGAATTATTAGATCAGTCACATTATCAACCGGTGAAGTACAGAATTATGCGATAAATTTTCTCAGCCTCACCAAACATTTTGGATTAACTCACCGCCACCAGCTTCGCTATATCGTCTTTTTCAATCCCCCCAATTTTTAATTCTTATCTTTATCACTCCCCGCGACTATTTCTTCCCCCTGTTATCGTGTATTTCATCCCGTTTCTCAATCCCCCGTCCTTGTATTCCACATTCTTCCGTCAGTCGTTACTTTTCCAGCTTCCTTTTTATTACCCTCGATACAGATCCGGCCAAAACTTCTTTTTCACAGTTCGACTCACTCCACCGACTCTTTTCCATTCCCTTCCTTTGAGCGTAATCAGCAATAATATTGATCCCTATCAGTAATTCAGTCTTACAGCTACCACGTTCATTCCAGCATTTCTCGGGCATAAGTAAAACCAGTCACTTTTTTAGCAAGCGCTCCTTTTTCCACGTCTAATTTCCGCATAAATATGATACCACGCTCTGCGTGATTTCAGTCATCCCCCGTTTTTCGTCAGAGACTGTTCGCTGGCTTTGGCTCTCATTTTTTAATTAACGACCGATTTCTTTTCGTACGTTACAAGTCCCTTTTGCTGAAGCATTGGTTAGTCTTGCTCTTGCGCCATCTGCTGCCGAAAAAATGCAAATTTAACCCCCCAGGACTGGGACTTCAGCGAAAGCTTTTAGCATTTATATCTCGACGTCTGTTGTACACTTTTTCAAGCCTTTTATTATGCTTAACTTTTGTCGCTCTGACGTTCGGCTAATTATTATTCCGTCGTTCAACCAGACCACTGAATGATTTCCGGACGATTCTGCGTATGTATTTCTTTACTCTTATTTGTTTCTTTTGCAAAAGTAGTAGAGCATCTTTCTTCATTAAAAACATCTAAAAAATGTCAAGATAAAAAAGCAGCGCATGTTTCACGAAACCCCGAGTAGCTATAGTTATTTATTTCATTCTTGTTTTCTGTTAACAAGTACCTACGCTTCTTCTGTTTCACAGTCCAACAAAAGCCACGATCAAACTGTGAATGTTAATGTGATAAAATATTCTATAGCGAAAAGATCCGTTATTGAATTTAACAAATAAGGGGAAAAATATGTCCTACTGAAATCATCAAAGCGACATTCAACCGTTCTTGAAGGATACTCAATAATACTTCTAAAACTTGTGTACTTTATCAGACCTTCTAACCACTAAAATTTCATGGGTTCAAAAGCAATCTTGAGGATTTCTGTCTTCGGTTCTTGCGCTCGTGCGCATGTGCATCACAGAGAATAAATCTAACCGCCATCCAGGTAAGAATTTATAGCCTTATCTTCATAATTTGTGTGGTATTTTCGAGAATTATTGGCAAACCTTCCCTTCCTATAAGACCGAAAACTGATCAAGCTTCTGCAACGCATATCGGCTGTAAGGACTCGGTTATCAGCTCCCAAGAATACGTAGCCATTAAAACATCATAAATTGTATGTTTTTTTCTCGTCTCCCTCTTTTTAAAATGTCTAACAAAGCCCAGGACTTTGTCCCCATTCATCTCAGCACACAGCAGAGAAAACAAGCGGTTATCTGGGTCCTCAAACCAGAGCAGTGCAAGAATGGCCTGACAGAGAGACAAATCATCCGGCCTAATCCTTCTCTATTTCAGAATAAGTAACCTGAACCATCTCCAGAGGCATATAACCTTTAGAATTCGCCGTAAGTTATTGGACAATCCATCAGGATTTGAGGGGATGAAACTCTCCCCGCTCCTGGGTGCATAAATTTTCAGCGTTTCTTTGGCCTATTGACAAACGCCCAAAAAGGGTGATATTTATTTTTTTCGGAATTTCGTCATCTCACAAGTCAATTCCCGCATGGCTTTTCGTAACAGCAAATTAATCTAAGTCTGTATTGCACGATAAAATGGAATGTGATATAGAATTTAGGTCAGAGGCCAAGCTCTGGAACCTATGGGGTCATTCAGCGATGAGAGGGAAATTGAAAGTAAAAAATGTTTGAAAGGTGTGACAGGAGGAAAAACTCGCAGTTGCACTATGAAACAATTTTTAGGAGAAAAGGGAAAGTAAAATGGAAGAAAAAGGATATCAAGGTTTACGTCTGCCTGACCTGATCAAGTTTGAATGAGATCCGACAAGTCGGAGGGAGCACGATTGACTTCATTAACCTTTAACTAGAGTACGAGAATTCTTTGGGTGTGACTGTCTCAAGCTTTAACCGATCTCTACAGACCTTCATGTCTCTGGTGAACATAGAATGTGGATATCCTTCGGGACATGTATCCCTTTACAAAAGAACTTCACATCTGCTCTGCGTAATTTTATAACAATAATACGAGATGTCGTATTTCAGTGGCCCCTAGCTTGGCAACGCAAACTTGATAATATCTAACAAGTCGAGCACAGAAATCCATTCCTCTTTAAATGATACAGAAATAAAAGATGCGATATTAAAATTATGGATACTGCCTCAAATTATGGAGGCATTTCTTCATCCCCAGCCTTTATAATTGTATATGATCTCGGTGAGTTTGTTAAAAATTAGGGATCCATATATTAATTTAAGTAGCAATGCAACCATTTCTCCTCCGTCGCTCTCTCTCTCTCTTCAAATACATATAATGACCAAGAAATATAATTTTTGCTCACATGTAATTTTTTTATCAACGAGAAGCGTTTCATTTGACAAAATCACGTCTCAAGGCTATATAATATATGCCATTATTTTTTACATATATATATGTATATACATATACATATATATATATATCTCTATACATATATATATATATAAATATATATATATATATATATATATATATATATATATATATATATATATATATATATATATATATATAAACCTAGAAAAGACCTAGCATGTATGCCCCATCACCATAAGATGGCAATATGAAAAATTACTTGACTTTCCAGCAAAGAAAAAAAAATTCAGTTCTTATCCAACGGTTAAAAGAATCTTGATTTCAACAAACGAGAGAGAGAGAGAGAGAGAGAGAGAGAGAGAGAGAGAGAGAGAGAGAGAGAGAGAGAGAGAGAGGCGTTATACAGGTTTTAGTGGTTGTAGCAGCAGGAGTATTAGCATTAATAGCAGAGACAGGAGGCAAAATTGCATAGCATTAAGTCCGCTAGTTTCAGCATCACAACAGAAGAGTAATAATAACGATTTTTAACTGAGAGAGAGAGAGAGAGAGAGAGAGAGAGAGAGAGAGAGAGAGAGAGAGAGAGAGAGAACCAATAATGGACTTAGTCAAGTACGTAAAGAATGGCGTAACGTACAAAAAAAAAGAAAAAAAAAAAGGACATTTTAATACAGCCTGCCAGTGCGGGCATTATTCACTAGTGCCCCCAAGCCAATTTCGCCCGTTCAGAAAAGACACCTTCTATTCTTCAAGGCAATAAACACTTCGCTTTCTGTCGTGAAACCTAAGGTGCTTATTGCACACACACACACACACACACACACACACACAGAGAGGAGAGAGAGACACACAATGAAACCTAAGATTGCTTGTGCACACACACACACACACACACAGAGGAGGAGAGAGAGAATGAAACCTCTAAAACTGCTTATACATATACAGAGAGAGAGAGAGAGAGAGAGAGAGAGAGAGAGAGAGAAACTCTAAAACTGAGAGAGAGAGAGAGAGAGCAGACAACGAATCGTGGGGCTAAAGTCAAAAAACATTTATGACTGTTCCCATTTTGTTCCCACGGCACGAAATTAAAGCAACACATCACAAAATCGTAGAAAGTCGCTCGGCCGGAAAAGCCATACTTCGATTTCCTTCATAAGTATTTCAAGAGTGCTTGCGTGCACTTGTTCAAGCTGTGACTAATTTTTCTATTAAAACGAAGAATTCGACAGGTTGTAAATGATAGGGTATTTCTGCTTTCGGTCCGATTAACTCATCCCCTTGTCCTATTATTCGGGAAGATGATATGAAAATTTATTAATGGATTTTTCGATATTTTAAGAAAAGCGGGCATAGTCTCAGAGACAATCCCTGGAATATGTGAAGGGATTATAATCTCTCGATGTGAGGATCTGAGAGGGTATCGGCAGGACGTGATGGTGGAGAGAGAGAGAGAGAGAGAGAGAGAAATTTTTTGGGGCCGATGCAGGCGGACCTACAGAATGGGACGCCACTTTTATTTTTGGTCAAAAAAGTCTTATTCTGATTGGCCTCTGCGCGAGGTAGGCCCATCACCCTTTTAGTCCCCTGTAGAAAAAAAACTATTGTGCGGCTTTGTCTGTCCGTCCGCACTTTTTCTGTCCGCAGTTTTTCTGATCGCACTCAGATCTTAAAATCTACTGAGGCTCGAGGGTTGCAAATTGGTATGTTGATCATCCACCCTCCAATCATCAAACATACCAAATTGCAACCCTTTAGCCTCAGCAGTTTTCATTTCAATTAAGGTTAAAGTCAGCCATAACCGTGCTTCTGGCAACGATATAGGACAGGCCACCACCGGGCCGTGGTTAAAGTTTCATGGGCCGCAACTCATTCAGCATTATACCGAGACTACCGAAAGATAGACCTATTTCCGGTGGCCTTGATTATACGCCGCAGCGGCTGCACAGAAAACTCGATCGCGCCGAAGAAACCTCGACGCATTTTTTACTCGTTTCAAACAGAGGCCTTTTGGAACCCTTTTCTTACAGGGGCAGGATTGTCCCCTACGACGAGGTAATCTCACAGAAACACGATTAACTATCGCAGATAAAACGTGAGCGAAGACCACAGTCTTCCTCGGCGAGGACTTACCAAACACCGAAATAACCTCTGAAAATATGACCTGTTACAGAACGCAAGCGCAAACAGACACTGGAAATATTAGGCGATTAAGGGAAGATCTTCGCCTTTGCTCTGCTCTCGACATTCTTTGTTCTTCTGGTATTTATCAAGAGACGAAAGAACCAAATCCGAAGAAGGATGGAAAAAGAAAACGTGAGTGGGAAAATTGAAAAGAAAAATGGAAGAGGAAACGGCAAAGACTTCCTTTCTCTTTTTTCGTCGTATTCTCCTTTCTTTCCTTCTCACCTCTCCCGTCCTTTCTTCTTCTTCTTCTTCTTCTTTTACGTTTTCTCCAATCCGTAATATCCACTCGAATTCTCCGGAAGGAGAAAGAGAGAGAGAGAGAGAGAGAGAGAGAGAGAGAGAGAGAGAGAGAGAGAGCAGAAAGTTAAAAGGCTAGTTTGAAGGTATCGCCTTTCCTTTCTCTTATTGCAGCACACTTTCTCCCATTTTCTCCCCCTTTCTCTTTTCCTTTTTTTCTCTTTCGTAATCGGTTCTCCCTTTCCCCCATTACTTTTCTCTTCTGTCTGTCTTAATGGGTCAATTTTATCTCTCTCTCTCTCTCTCTCTCTCTCTCTCTCTCTCTCTCTCTCTCTCTCTCTCTCTCTCTCTGCTCTACGTTTTTTGTAACTGAAATATCTCTCGTATATATTTTTACACGAGTATAATATCTGACTGTCGATTTAAATTTCTTGTAATTGCCTGTTTTCATTTACAACAACAACAACAACAATAATAATAATAATAATAATAATAATAATAATAATAATAATAATAATAATAATAATAATAATAATAATAATTCAATTGCTGTTTCAACGGCATTCAACTTGTAGAGAGTCTTCTCTACTCTTCTTATTAGATTCTTCTCGTCCGCAGCTTGATGGAATATTAAATTTCCACAAGAAAAGGAAAGTTATTCAGCCCTTGTTCATTCTAAACAGAAAAACCAGAATACCTTTCCTTGTCCTTTGGAAATTTAATATTCCATCTACCCGCAGACGAAAAGAATATAAGAGGAAGAATCGAGAAGACTCTCCACAAGTTAAAAGCCGTTGAAACAGCAATTGTTTTTAACAACACTGACCTAAAGGAGTCACTCCTTCCACATAATAATAATAATAATAATAATAATAATAATAATAATAATAATAATAATAATAATAATAATCGAGACTTAAAAGCCACAGTAGTATTAAAAATATTTATGTACAAAGTTAAAAATGATAAGGAGAGACTTTCAGATACCACTCCGTATCCTTCATCAGTCCTACTGATTAGTATCTGAAAGTCTCTCCTTTTCGTTTTAACTGACATAAATATTTTAATTTTACTACTGTAATCTCTCGATATTATAGCCTCATTACAGGGTCGTCTTGTTTAAAATAATAATAATTATAACTAGACAGAGAGACAATATATACCGACTTCATAATAACTGACATGGAAGGTGCAAAGGGAATAAATAGGTTATTTTTAATGGGACGAAATGAAACATAACCTGAGACACGTGGTATTTTTCCCCCCACTTATAATTATTAATAACCATAATTTTGTAGCTGATACGTGGCATATTTTTAACGTAGACGATAAAAGTCACCTTGAACCAAATCAAGCGGTGGTTTTGTTTCCAGAATTTGCTAGCATGCTTATGCATCTTTGTTCGTGCACATATACATACATACAGATAAACCTGTTGCTAAATAATGCTAAGGCGAATTCCTATGTTCCCCGTGGAGGGATAATGCCGTCAGTGCACCTCACGTGGTGCACTGTAAGCATTACTTAAGGGTCTCTGCAGCGTCCCTTCGGCCCCTAGCTGCAACCTCTTTCATTCCTTTTACTGTACCTCCGTTCATATTCGTTCTTCCATCTGACTTTCCACCCCCTCTAACAATTGTTTCATAGTACAGCTGCGAGTTTTCCTCCTGCCACACCTTTCAAAGCTTCTTCCTGTCAATTTCCCTTTCAGCGCTGAACGACCTCATAGGTCCCAGTGCTTGGCATTGGCCTAAATTCTACATTCTAATTCCTGTGTTCCCTCCCGATGTTATCTTACCAGTCCAGTGTAACACAGAACGAAGATGCATAACTGACAAGTGATTATTTAAGGACACAGGAAGCGTATCCTCGACAACTGTGCGTTTGGGGAATTATTCACGATGCAATCACATAACTAATCTATCTACTTGACCTGGGAATGCATCCACTAGCGGATCCAGAGAAATTTCACTGGGGAGAGGGGGCACCAATTTTCATATTATGCATACATACATCCATATATATATATATATATATATATATATATATATATATATATATATATATATATATATATATATATATATATATATATATATATATATATATATATATATATATATATATATATATATCATTTCTATAAGGTTTTTTATTTTTTCCCATTTTTATTTCTCATTTATGTTATTATTATCCAAATCTTCAATATTATTATTTTGTCATTATTTTTTATGGGGGGGGGCACTTGCCCAGGTCACCCCCCCCTCCCCAACCCGGGATCCGCTAGTGAATGCATCTCGTTTGAAACTTTCAGACTCGTGACAATAGCTGATGGGTAATTGAGATACAACATCGACACACACAAACAGGAAGTTAATAAAATCATGAATGATTGTCACGCCATGAAAAAAATGAAGTGCTGAATGATTTTACATTCATGGATGAAAAGAGAATGCCATGATTTCTGCATTACTGTGCATGCATTAGTGATAGTGGCTTAGAGTTAAATAAAAACTTAAATTTACTTCATGAATTAATATGGAAAAATCCGTGTTATATTTTTATCCTAATGGGCATTTCACCAACTGATAAAAGTGACCTCACAAAATTTTATTCAGTCAAAAAATTAAATTGTTTCATGAATGCAGAATGAAACATATAATTATACAGAAGTGCTCACCAATACTGAACTGTTTTCATGAACTTGAATCAAATGTTTAAGTACTTATAGGAAGGAAAACAACTTTTGGTGAAAGTGACTTCATGAATCATAAACAAATATCAAAATGACTTAATTCCAAGACTAAAAACGGAAAATAAACTATTTTTTCATAGTGCAATACTCACCTATGGGTCCATTTTCCTGAACTTCGGCAAACATGGAGGCATTTGGGAAAAATGGGAGGGTTGTCGTTAATATCCTTCACGACGATCGTGACCGTCGTTTCCACCAAGTGAACGCGTCCTGTCCTGCCTCCAATGCCGTAGGCGCTGATGTCCGCGGTAGACCAGGGGTCGGAAGGACCCACCGTAACGTTTCTGCCCTTCGAGTGGTGAGGGTCGTTGAAATAACAGTCGCCTTCTAATTCCAGGTTCTCCTCCGACTGGTACGGATCGTCGATGATCTCATCGGCAACTCTCCTCTCCTTTCTTTTCAAGTAAGGGAGAGCGCTGTTATTTCTCTCATTCTTCTTTCCAACATGCCGCCTCGCCTCTGCTTTCATTCTCCCCGCCTGGTTGTCCGTGATACAAGATTTACGACCTGCGCCTGACTTCGTACCTTCGTCGGAAGATCGAGTCGCACCGTCAGGCGCGTTCCCGGCGGGAGATCCTGAATCTTCTTCGCCTTTGCCGTGCGGACCCCTTCCGCTGGGACGTCCCCTTTTCCTCTCTCTTTCATTCGCTTCTTCGCGACAATTCTTCTTCTGGCGGGCGTCCCCTGGCTTATCCCCCTCGACTGCAGAAAGAAACTGACGAATGTGAGCGAGGGAGAATTGATGCGAGCTTCTCTTCGCTTCTTCCTCTTCTTCTTCTTCTTCTCCGGCTTCGTCTGGCGTGTAAGTGATCAGGCGAAATCCTCTATGGCTCAGGGAGAATTTATTGGAATGTATAATTC
Organism: Macrobrachium rosenbergii; assembly: GCF_040412425.1. Lineage (NCBI taxonomy): Eukaryota > Metazoa > Arthropoda > Malacostraca > Decapoda > Palaemonidae > Macrobrachium > Macrobrachium rosenbergii. The sequence goes on along the minus strand of NC_089793.1, from coordinate 5,497,833 downwards.
TCTCATTCCATTCAGCATCAGAGAAATGGCCCCTCGGGAACATACGTTGGCCATTAGATCTTTTCTCGCGACTCTGCCGCGTCTTCTCGCCATTTTCCACTCTCCTCCTTTTGGCGGGGTTCTGCTGCGTGCGGCGGGCGGGAAATCTTTTCGGGCATTGTTTTTCTCTGACGAGACTTTTCTCCTTCCTCTTCACTGACCTTTCCCTCGGCTTTCCGCTCTGTTCCCTCCGCTCCTCTTTAGATCTCCTTCGGTGCAAATCTCTTTTCCTCTTGCCACCATCTCCCTCAATCTTATCGTCACTTTCTTCCCTCTTTTTGCGCCTTCCCCACATTCCGAAGGGGAGTTTTTGCATCTCGGAAGCGTTCGGTAACCCGAGGTTGAAACTCGAGAGATAATTTGGAGGAACGACCCCTCGTTTGTTTCGAGGTCGACTCCAAAGGGCCTGGCCGTCGCGGACCTGCACTCGAACCTTCCACACGGATTTCCCCTCGGGAGGGTCACGATCGAGAGCCTGCGTATGAAAGCGATATATCAAGCCACGGACCCAGAACAGTATCCTTCGCAGGGTATTGTATACTTACAGTACATTTACTTACACGTGCGAAGTAGTATGGAAATGTGTTTCTATATTTACAAACACACACACACACACACACACACACACACACACATATATATATATATATATATATATATATATATATATATATATATATATATATATATACTATATATATATATATATATATATATATATATATATATATATATATAAGAGCTTTTCAGTCGAGAAACATGCCAAGTGCCATTTTAAAATGTAATAAATTAAATTAAAATACTTCGGCCCAGGATGGCGCTTCGCATGCTTCTCGACTAAAAGGCTCATATGAAGATTTAATATACAAGAAAAAGGATCTTATATCTTATATATGAGCTTTTCAGTCGAGAAACATGCCAAGTACCATTTTAAAATATAATAAATTAAATAAAAATACCTATGGCCCAGGATGGCGCTTGGCATGTTTCTCGACTGAAAGACTCATATATAAATATATATATGTATATAGAAATGTAATATATATATATATATATATATATATATATATATATATATATATATATATATATATATATATATATATATATATATATATATATATATATATATAAATATGCAAATACATATATACATATATGTATATATATATATATATATATATATATATAAATATGCAAATATATACACACACACACACACACACACATATATATATATATATATATATATATATATATATATATATATATATATATATATATATATATATATATAAAGTATTAACCGCTAGAAAGTATGTCCTTTCAAGAAGTAAAAAAAAAAAAATGCGACATACATCTCCTTATAACTGCAAAATAACTAATAAATCTCACTCGATAAACAGTTCTCAGATTAAAAACAATTTACGCATTGACACGGAAACCTCATCACTAGTATGACATTCCAGCACCTGATTTATTGCAACATTTTTCCGTTTCCCGGCTGGTTTCACTCTACTCTCGTTCCCTGTATACTGTGTTTACGTATCTAGCGTCTCCCTTTCTCTCTACATGATTAAACCACCTATGAACTAATATGCATGTACACATTTTAAGTGTCTGCATGTGTGCATGTTTACTACACGGAGAACTGCAAAGAGATGTAGAACTACACAAAATCCACTGCTTTGGCTTACCCGTTGCTGTATGAGTTCACCAGTCAGGGAATTGATGGTAAAATAGGCTTCGCCAGGCTTGTATCCGTCCACTCCGTCCCCTCGCACCGTATACAGAAGACCCTGGTAATCGAGGCTGTCTTTGTCTTTCGCTTCCACCTGAAAAATGAGAAAGGAAAACGAACAGAGCTGTTGGTGAGGAACACGGAACATGAAGAATGTCAACATCATACTGACGTATTCTGGGAAGCGTCTGCCAGTATGTTAGTCTTTCTATTCACATCTACGAATGTTTGTTTCTCTCTTGTTTGTGTCTGTGAATGTTTGTCTGTTTATCTCACGCGTGTGTGCACGCCCGTCTATCTGTCGGTGGGACGAACAGAGCTTTTAATGAAGCAAGCAAAATATGAAAAACGTAAACATCAAACCGAGGTATTCTGATGAGCGTCTGTCCGTTTTTCTAAGCAGGTCTGTTAGGTTCTGTTCCCCTCATGCATGTGTGTGCTTGTTTGTCCGTTTATCTCACGCGTATGTGCACGTGCGTTTGTCTGTCTCACCGCCTTCTGCAGCCCACCTTCAGGAGCGTGGAAGGAAGAGTGTCTGTTATCTCACGTGCATCTGTCTGTTTCATCGCCTTCTGCAACCCACCTTCAGGAGCGTGGAAGGAAGACTGTCTGTTATCTCATGTGTATATGTACGTGCGTTTACGCCTTCTGCAACCCACCTTCAGGAGCGTGGTAGGGAGATGGCGATCCTCCTCCTCAACGACGGTGACTTTTGGATCCGGGCTGACGAAGTAAGGAGGGTTGTCGTTGACGTCAGCCACCCTCACCTGGACGACTGTGTGCACCGTGTGTCCCTCTGCCTCCCCGGAGATTGCCAGTTCGTGCTTTTGGGGAAGAGAGGAGATAAATGTCAATATGCTCTGTGGGTTTCATAAGGTGGAAGTTTTGGGATGAGTATTGCTCGATTTCACTCCGTCCTGTGTTTTTCATGGCTTGTCGGTGAAGTGAAAATATGATTCTTTTTAGCTTGTCTAAGAGAAAACGAGGCCATGATTGTCTAATTGAGTTGTACACTAAATACACACAGATAGATATATATATATATATATATATATATATATATATATATATATATATATTTTAAATACTCAACACACAATCACGTGGGGACAGAAATAAATTTCTGACACACATCAGAGTCAGAACCCAGGTCTTTCGATCAAAAGGGCGCTGCCTTTGCATGGCCTAGTGGGCAGCGCCCTGCCCATTTGCTATGGAAAGACCGGTTCAGCGATCTTGATTGAATCAAAAACTTATATATATAACTATATATATATATACATATACATACATATATATATATATATATATATATATATATATATATATATATATATATATATATATATATATATATATATATATATATATATATACAGAGATGGGCCAGTTTCAGAGACAACGCCATCAGACTTATCTGATAAGTACGAGACGCTTGACAAAACCTGAAATATTCATTAGAGACAAGATAAAGATGCTGCAATAATTTTCGATGTGGCATTTCACCCTTAAGCTCTGTCTTTCACAGTTCATGGATAAACGTTCTCTCGAACACTTCAAATTCTCGTTAATTCATGATTCGATTTCCTTCATAACTGTTATATATAATCTTAACCCAGTCTCAGTACCTGACCAAGGAATACTAACAATCACAACAGCTACAACCAATTATACTTATAACCTTAAACAGTTTATCTCCAAGGTTTGAACATATAATTTTATTTCCCTACACAAACACATTATCGATCCTTCCATATTCCCACAATTCACTGACCCCCTCCAACTTCCCCCCGCCCCCCCTCCCCTTTACCAATCTCCCCATTTACCTGTTAGCGTGACCTTACATTACTTTGCAAAAACTCAGTAACATTTTTGTCAGAATGTTATTAATATCATAATTTTTACCTCTGGTTAAACGGAATTGCATCGTTAAAATATATTTTCTATTTTTTTGTGCGTGTCATGTACAAGTTTTCGTTTATTTTTTTAAATTATCATGACATTCGTTCCATGATTTGTTATCCACCTAAATAATGACATATTGTGCAGTTCTGTGACATCAAATAAATGAAAATATATTCAAATGTTACTGGGAAACTTGCCGGTTATTTATTTCCAGCTATCAATTAAGAGATTTTTGTTATACCAACTTGCTATGGTTAGACAAGTTCTACGGATGCAGTACATTCATCACTACGACGAACACACACACACACAGATGTATATTTATATATATAAATATACATACATGCATACACACATAAAATATATATACACACGTATATACACATTTATTTATGTGTATATATGTATGTATATATATATATATATATATATATATATATATATATATATATATATATATATATATATACATATATATAGTTTATTCTCTGTAAAAGTGTCTCACTGCACACACTCATACACATTCAAGAGGATTTCGGAAGCTCAACTGCTCCTGCAATTAATGACGCCATTACTTGCAATAATAAAACAGGCTCCGTTCTGCTATTACCATTCACCCTTCTCTTCTTACCTTATCCCTCGATTCATAGTCGAGGGCAGCAGCCAGGGCAATCAGCCCTGTGTTCTGGTCGATGGTGAACAGGCCGTCGCCGTTGCCTTCAGTGATGCTGTATCGAATGGCCGCTCCTGAGAGGCGAAAGAAGAAGTGTTTGTTCTTAGGGACTGTGAGCTATAAGCGCAATGTATATATGTATATACATATAATTACACATACATATACATACATACATATATATATAAATATATATAAAAAATATAAAGAAATATACATATATAAAATATAGTGTAAATTACATATATATATTATATAAATTATATATATATACATACATACATATATGTATATATATATATATATATATATATATATATATATATATATATATATTTATATATATATATATATATATATATATAACGGTTCAAATGCATTTAAAAGTTTGAATATAAAAACCTTCCATTTAAAAGTTGATTTTATCTTGATACGGAAACGGCTAAGCGCTGATAGCTATATTCATACATACATACATACATACACACATGCATACCTACACCATTCCCTTTGACAAAGGGGAGTTCTAAAAGGGAAAAAAACGAGACAGTAATTATTACCATACTCACAAGCTGACTTCTGAATCGAGTATAATCCCTCCCTTTATGCAGGAAATTTCGACAGCACTAGCCATTTTACAGGTACATGTAATGGTTCAGCGCGCGGGCGCGTGTAAGTGTGTGTGTGTGTGTGTGTGAGTAGTCGAGACGCACCCTTTTTGTGATAAACCATTAGGAAATCATGGAAAAGGATACTTTTTATGATACGCAGACTGACCTGGAGAAAATTAAAAATAAATCAAAACTCGTTTAGAGAGAGAGAGAGAGAGAGAGAGAGAGAGAGAGAGAGAGAGAGAGAGAGAGAGAGAGAGAGAGATTCGCTTGATGTATCTGTAGTCAGAGGAAGAAGTCTTTTTCCTCACATCTTAAACCTAAGCCCCAGTGGCGGGGGTGAGGGGAAGGGGGGGATCCTGACCCCGCTGGTGGGAGAGACAAAAATGATCTGCAGGTGAAATGAAAGTCTGAATTGTTTTTGCCCTCTAACACGAAACCCTTGGAATATTCTACCTAACAAGTTTCGACGCCTGAGAAATCAATCATATTTTTTAATAGCTTTTTTAAGACCCCACGCATCAAAGATCTACAAAACTGCCAATAGAGGGAAATGTGCTGGAACAGGCGGCGGAGTTTTGCCTCGCTGGGGAAAATGGCCGGACGAGATGTTTTTCGAGGAGGGAGGAGGAGGAGGAGGAAGAGGTAAGTTTGTGAAATGGATGTGTCGACCAATATGTGGCGTAAGACGGAGTCCTCAAGCACATATCAGTTAAAAGGGTGAGGAATTAAAGGATGGTATTGTATGCAACAGCGAGTGAATGGGAAGATAAAAGGGTGAGGAACTAAAACAGCGAGTGAATGGGAAGATAAAAGGGTGAGGAACTAAAACAGCGAATGAATGGGAAGATAAAATGGCGAGGAACTAAAATAGCGAGTGAATGGGAAGATAAAAGGGTGAGGAACTAAAACAGCGAGTGAATGGGAAGATAAAAGGGTGAGGAACTAAAACAGCGAGTGAATGGGAAGATAAAAGGGTGAGGAACTAGCGAAATAAAAGGGTGAGGAATGGGAAGATAAAAGGTGAGAACTAAAATAGCGAGTGAATGGGAAGATAAAAGGAAGGAACTAAAACAGCAAGTGAATGGGAAGATAAAGGGCAGGAACTAAAACAGCGAGTGAATGGGAAGAAAATGCTAAAAGGGTGAGAAACTAAATGGAATTGGAAGATAAAAGGGTGAGGAACTAAAACAGCGAGTGAATGGGAAGATAAAAGGGTGAGGAACTAAAACAGCAAGTGAATGGGAAGATAAAAGGGTGAGGAACTAAAACAGCAAGTGAATGGGAAGATAAAAGGGTGAGGAATTGAAACAGCGAGTGAATGGGAAGATAAAGGTGAGGAACTAAAACAGCAAGTGAATGGGAAGATAAAAAGGAACTAAAAGTGAGGAGGAACTAAAACAGCGAGTGAATGGGAAGATAAAACAAAGTGTCTCAGAAAACAGAATGGGAAGATAAAAGGGTGAGAACTAAAACAATGACAGAATGGGATAAAGGTTAAAACAGCGAGTGAATGGGAAGATAAAAGGGTGAGGAAACTAAAATAGCAAGTGAATGGGAAGAATGCTGGAGAAAATAAAAGGGGTGGAAGGTCTGTCAGCGAATGAATTGAACCTAAAACAGCAAGAATGGAAAAAGCCAAGGATCTATTTGTTACAGAGGACGAGGGTGGGGACACTTCCTGGCCACATAATATCCGGGGAGGCTGGCAAGGGCCAACACTGGATATCTAAGGCTCACCGATATCGTAGAAAAAAAAAAAGACATGACAGTATTTTCTTTACATTTCTGGCTGATGGATACGCGACCCCCCGGAAAGATGCACGGATGATTACTCTCCTTCCTGTTCCCGAAATTAAAGGATCAGTTTTCGGGCGAAGGGCACGACCGCCTCCCTCCCCCCAAAAGTCTTTCGTGTAACCCACACGGCTGGACGCTTTAATAGAAACGAACAAAACCGGTCAAAAATGAATTTCTTTCTAACGGATTTCCGCCGGCTCAAAAGAATCCCGTTACAACCCCCCCCCTAACCCAACCACCACACAAAAAAAAAAAAAAAAAAAGATTCGAGCATGAAAATGGGTTAGAATGAATTTCGGAGTTTTGTAGAGAATCCGGCAGATATTCCTTTTAGTCAAAGCATTCTTTCGTTTTGTTATATATTCGATGTTTAAGTTGTATACACGCAGGGCGTGCGGATGTGTCTGATTTCATGGAAAGAGAAGGCATCACATTCATCCAACTTCTACTACTGATAGTATCAGTATTAGTAGTAGTAGCTGTTGTCCCGGACAAATATGGCCCCTTATCTTTTCACGAAAACAAATGCGTAGGATACCTGTGTATAAACCTTGAATCTCACCCAGTTAACTCAGTAAAAATCGTTTAGGAATAAAACAAACCACTTGCTTCTAGTCAAAATGTTTTACCATTACGAAATGTAGTGTTTTAACAGTCAGAACAACTTTATTTTAAAGACTGACAGTGTTTTGACAGTCAGAACAACTTTATTTTATAGACTGACAGTGTTTTGGCTGTCAGCACAACTCTATTTTAAAGACTGACATTGTTTTGACAGTCAGAACAACTTTATTTTAAAGACTGACAGTGTTTTGACAGTCAGAACAACTCTATTTTAAAGACTGACAGTGTTTTGACAGTCAGAACAATTTTATTTTAAAGACTGGCAGTGTTTTCACTGTCAGAACAACTTTATTTTAAAGACTGACATTATTTTGACTGTCAGAACAACTTTATTTTAAAGACTGACAGTGCTTTGACTGTCAGAACAACTTTATTTTAAAGACTGACACTGTTTTGATTGTCAGAACAACTTTATTTTAAAGACTGACAGTGTTTTGACATTAAGTACAACTTTATTTTAAAGACTGACAGTGTTTTGACAGTCAGCACAACTTTATTTTAAAGACTGAGAACAGATAATTATCATCTTAATCATTTCACACTACTAGAAATACCTAGAGATTGGTTCATTAAGCCACTGCCACTAACAACAGACTCCCAAGGTCTGCTGCAAGTTTTTATTAATAATATCAATAATTTCTACACTGATCAATGATATACTCGGTGAATAAAGGGTAGATCCAGGCAGATTCGTGAAATTTTTCAGTTTTAAAAAGTAAACGAAAAGAGAATATGCAAGCACCTGTAACTGATACAAACCAAATCTACAGTGCACTGTATTAGTTTGCTTTGGCAAGCACGAAAATCCCTGATTTATTGCTTTTCATTGAAAGACAATCAAGGTAGGCGTACAAAGTATATAGGAAATTTGTACCCTCAAGCAATGAAAGTATTTTAATTGAACAAATATACCTATTCACATTTACACAGGCATATTTGAATGAAACAACCTACCCTACGATATCCAGCATGTTGTATCCGAAATTCTTCTCTCTCTCTCTCTCTCTCTCTCATGCACAAATAAACACATTACCAGTAATGAAAATCCTCACCTTGCCTGTGCACAGCTTTCACACTCAGTACGGCATCTGTCACCTTCGCGTCCTCCCTGAGGACCGCACAGTAGTGGGACTGCGTGAATTCGAGAGGGACCGTTCCCGATTCGGATAGGAGACGAGTTGCTGGAAAGAATGAGAAAGGAGAGTTAACAGCTATGGCCTTCCAGTGAACACTTCACCAATTAGGCTTTACTCATTACACCAAACTGTTAGTCTGATTTGAATGATTCTTTGTAAAGGTTAACAGCTGATGACTTTCAATGAACACTCTTCTTCAACTGAGATTTACTAGTTATATCAACATGCATGAAGTCTGATAATAATGATTGGTTATTCTTGAACATCAAAAGCGCACACAAGTTTTGAAAAGTTGTCGATAAAAATTTACGGTGCAAAGTATATTTCATTCAAGTTTTCGAAGACTACAAAATTATCCACCTGATACATTAAAGTATGAAATTATGTTTCGTGACTTTAGGAGAAAGTATTTTGCTTAGTTTCATTCAGCTTTCAGGTTAAAATTCATTATACATTAAGAACTAGTTTACTGGAAAAAGAACAAAAGTAATTAGACTTCATCTAACAAATATTAAATTCTTGTCCAAAATAATGCTCCCTATTGAAAACAATTATTGGGAGCAAGCATCACCCACACACATTCAAAATACACCGTTATTTTTGTAACCGGATAATGAAAATAATTTGTTGTTTCAAAAAGTTTCTCATGAAATTTCTCTTATCATTTTTCGGTATTTCACTGATGACAAACTCTTAAACTTTCCAGTAAAATTGCAATGCCAAACTCCCCTGCAGTTTGTGAATGGCAAATATCACGAAATGATTGACAAGTCTAAATCATACAACGCAAGTTGCAAACAGTACGTCAACACACAATTTAACATGAATATAAAGGAATCTGTCAGATTAACATGAATATAAAAGAACCTGTCAAAGATTAACGTAAATATAAAAGAATCTGCCAAAGATCAACACGAATATAAAATAGTCTGTCAAAGATTATCACGGGCTGCCAAAACCTGTTATGAAATGAGCCGTTCAAGGTAGCAACAGTTGGAGGAGGCTCTTTAAAAACAGCGACCCCAACTAGGGATTAAGCTCAGAAGAAGAAAAAGACGATATATCTATATTTATACATATAAAGAAGGATAAATAGGTGTCATTATGAAACATTTTCAAGTATATATATACATATATATATATATATATATATATATATATATATATATATATATATATATATATATATATATATATATATATATATATATATATATATATATATGTATATGTCATCAGGGGCAAAATCCGAATTGGCAGAACGTTCCCAAAATATTCTGTCCCGTTTGGCACTCAAACCTGGCCCTTTTTATTGGTGAGGCGCTTATTAGGTTATTACCACTAGACCAAATGTACTGTACATGTGTATGTTAGTTAGTGGTAAGTCCAAACTACGGGAAAACCCGTCGGCAATTTACCGTCCTATATGTCACAAACAAGTTGAAAACAAGTCAGCGACTGTTGGTGGAAAACAAATCTTTTTTGCCAATGCTGGATAATCGTATTTCAACCTGTTTGTGTTGTGTGTGCAATAAATTACCGTGTGTTTATGATATGTTTCACTGTTGTTTGGACGCACCCTTAGAACAAGAGAGAGAGAGAGAGAGAGAGAGAGAGAGAGAGAGAGAGAGAGAGAGAGAGAGAAAAGAACTGCATTATCAGTAGTTAATTCGTACTGAACTTGTTTGTAATGTATGTGCGAGAAGTTACCGACGTGAGTTTATGTCGTTTTACTGCTATGTAGAAAAACCCTTGGAGAGAGAGAGAGAGAGAGAGAGAGAGAGAGAGAGAGAGAGAGAGAGCAAACACGCCAACAGAAATCACAAAATAGCATGTCGAAGGAATGTCATTAAAAAATTTACCGTGCGCAGGAGGTCCACTTCTTTTGAAAAGCTCGCGAATGCGAACACTTCTGTCAGTGTTTCAAAACAGCCCCTGCTCCCCCCCACCAGAAGCTCACTCCCCCTCCTCCCCCGTTTTTGTAACTAAATGAGAAGCGCTTTACGCAGGGATGCATCTTCGTCCAAATTCCCTCGTGGTGCTTTTCTCTTTATGCTGGAAGCCGGGGCCAAAGAAAAAAAAGAGAGAAAAAAAAATCTCTCGACGTTCCGTATTTAAGTGAAGACGCTCTCCGGAGAGTTTGTGCTCTGAATGCAGTTCATTCATCCCGTCCGGGGCGAGTACATTTGCTCGTGATGAGAGAGAGAGAGAGAGAGAGAGAGAGAGAGAGAGAGAGAGAGAGAGAGACCCCCTCCCCTATTCCTCCACAATTCATAAACCCTTTTCATTTCGCTTGCTTTGCTTTGCTTCGTCTTTTTTTTCTAAACATATCTCTCTTTCCCTTTCATTCCTCGAAAGAAACAGGGCGTCGTTTACTGAATTTCTGCGATTTTTCTGAACGAAAACTTTTTGCACTTCTATTCCTCACCTGTTCATCGGAAGGTCCGGAAGGAAAAGGGGGGGGGGAGGGAAGGGAGAGAGAGTTCAGGACCCCCTCCCCTCCCAAGTCATAAACTTCATTCGTTTCAATTATTTGCTCTGATTCGTATTTTTCTTTTGCCTTCCGTTCCTCTCTGGTATTCTTCGTAAAAAATGAAATCGCTTATTAGATTGTGGGATGAAAAATTACCCTTTATTAGCTCCTGTCATCGTCAACCTTTCCCCGAGAATTTTTTTTGGTCCTGCGCATGCGCACCGAATTCATTCCTTATTAACCCCTTTAAAAAAAGAGTACCTTATTCAAAAGCATGTCCAGACCACTGTTATAAGTTAACAGGAAAAAACTAATAAATTATATAAATGATCACAGCGCCAAACACATTTCTACCCATTCGACGTTAATCTATTGTTAATATTATGGCTGTTATAATTCTGGCTGTTATAATTTTGGCTATTGTTATAATTTTGGCTGTTGTTATAATTCTGGCTGCTGTTATAATTTTGGTTGTTGTTATAATTCTAGCTGTTGTTATAATTCCGGCTGTTGTTATAATTTTCGCTGTTGTTATAACTTTAGGTCATAAACCCGAAGGGGAAAATGAATGATCGTGCCAAAGCTGAAAAGAGAGAGACATTAAAATGATTTCATTGCACCTCTCTGTCTGAATACAGTTCATCCCCCCCAAAAATAAATAAACAAATAAAAAAATTATATATCCCGTACAAAAAGACATTTCTAAATTACCTGCCCGGAAATCTCGAGCGTTTTAAATGACTCTCGCATTCTTCCTCGGCCCAAATATACGAGAATAAAAATATGACGAGACGGAAATAGGGCTACCTGAGGAGGAGGAGGAGGAGGAGGAGGAGGAGGAGGAGGAGGAGGAGGAGGAGGAGGAGGAGGAGGAGGAGGAGGAGGAGGGGAGGAGGATGCTTCTCCTTTCTGCAGAGTGCCATGACCCTCTCTCTCTCTCTCTCTCTCTCTCTCTCTCTGCGCACCTCCTCCTCCTCTCCTCCTCCTCCTATTCTCCGGGATAATTCAGGGGGACCTCGGAATAACGTGCTTATGTCACGGCATATTTTCGGTCCCATGGCGGTGGGGGTTTTCTCCAGATTGCATTTTCGTCGTGTGGGCTACAATAATAACAACGACTACAACAACAACATCAACAATAACAACCGCAATAGCAGAAGTTGTAGTGGATACTGCTGCTAGTAGAACTTGCTGCTTAGAAATAAAACCACCTGTTGTTATACTGCGCACTGAAAAAAAAAATATATATATATGTATATATATATATTATATATATATAAATATACATACATGTATATACATGTATACATATACATGCCGCAAAGTAAAACTTCCACCCGATTCGTCTGCGGTTACATATCAGGCCCTTTAAAAAAAAAAAAAAAAAGCAGCTAATTCATGGCATTTAAAACCACCAACTTTTGCTGTTAGCTAAAATATGTTGACATTTCCAAGGGCCTAAATATAGAAGCGAAATGGCGAAGGGCAAAAAGGTTCAGAGGTTGAGGGGGGAGGGGAGAGAGAGAGAGAGGGTAAGAGAGAGGGAGGGGGAGGGGGGAGAAGAGGAGGAAGCTCACATGACACGGCTGACTAATTTGCTGCAATCTGATAGGTCGTGAAATTTTTACGGGGTCATTCTCAGCACGGAAGAGGAATGTTGTTGATTCGCCATTTTTTCCCGCAATGTGAAATGGGATTTCAAAACAGCCACCAACAGGTGGGGCTGGGAGTTGAAAAACTTATTCGCTGAAAGTTGGGGAATTAAGAATGATTCCATCGAGACTTAGAGCCCACGGTGTACGTACCACTTGGCAGCCTCGGGGGGATCGAATGGCAAGGACAAGTGTACAAAATCACTGCGCACACGCGCGCGAGCACACACACACACGCACACACATATATATATAGATAGATGGATGCAGATATAAATCATTTAAATATATATATATATATATATATATATATATATATATATATATATATATATATATATATATATATATATATATATATATATATATATATATATATATATATTGTATATATATTATAATATATATATATATTGTATCACGTCTTCAGGTATCTTCAAAGGACCAATATCTTTCCTATATTGGTGATAAATTAAAGTCAAAAGTAATGTTTTGCAAGAGAAACTTTGCCTTATGACAGTACTTGCGTAATTAAGTGGCTGACCAAGGTGTGTAAGGTTGAGGTAAAAGTTCCACGGGATTGTGTATGGGGACAAAGACATGACAGTAACAAATGCTCTTGTTTCCATGTACTGGGAAACGTTATGTTATGAAAGAACTTTGTATTGTATATGACCAAAAACCCAAGAAAGTTTCCTAAAACGGTTCCCTTATTTCTTTCCTTTCACGGAAAATTTGAGCTATTTAAGATCATTATTTCAGGAGATTATTGGAAAAAAGGGTCGATAACCTAGGACACTTTCTAGATATATATTAATATCTAGGAATTATGAGAAACAGTAAATATTTTAAATATGGTATATATTTCACCATTTTCCATTTTCTTCCTTTACAGAGGATAGACATCATTATGTGATTTTTGCTGCATTAATACGGTGAGTTTATTCTACGTGCTGTGAAGTACAAATACATTATACATTTTAAAAAAGTAGTTCGTCAAAGGTTAAGCATCCATTCAGGAATAATAAACCATTTAGGTAGCAACTTAATTTGCATCTGATAGCTAGATTTCCGGTCCACTAACCTCGATGGTTCCACGTGGATTGCTTGCATGGGCCCTAACTCGGAAACGTGAGAATATGTGGTTTATTAATTGAAGGGCTGGGTTTTATTATAATCAAGTGGTCTTATGCCAAAGCAAGCTCACGTTCTTACAGGTTCATAACAAAATGTCAGTTATATAGAACAGACCACGAAAATAAAGAAAAATTTAACCAAATATCATATTCCACTTTCCTGCTGCTACGTCTCAGCAAGCCTTCCTGGATGAGTCTGGCACACTTACACAGATAATATATATATAATATATACATGAACACATACATATGTGTGCAGTGGCACTCAGGTCCGAAATTTTTTAATGACTTGTATGGCCTAGTGGGCAGCGCCCTGCCTTTCAATCGAAAGACCTGGGTTCTGACCCCGATGTGAGTCAGATTTTTATTACATACATATATATGTATGTATGTATGTATGTGTATATATATATATATATATATATATATATATATATATATATATATATATATATATATATATATATATATACTGTATATATATAATGTGTGTATGTGTGCGATGCGTAAAGTATCTTAGTAAGAAGAGGCTCTGCTCTTGTGAGAAATTACGCAGTCATACACAAGGAGTGACATCGCCCCTTTAAATATGATTTCGAGTAAATGAAATGAATTCGGTCCACTTTCATGTAAGTTTCATTCAGATTTAATCGGGACGTACAGCCCAGGGTTCTGGAAAACCTACGTGTTTTTGATGTGAGAGAAATTGCTGTGGATTCGGCAAACCATGCTATTTTTATGTTTATTATTTTTCCGCATGAGAAGGCTTTACTATTAATGAGGCGGCGGGGGGAAATCTTTGTTCCTGATTTTCTCTAATGCAAAGGAACGGAGAATTGTAAGGATACAATGGCGCACGAGGAGGAAAAATAAATATTAAATCTGGAGGCATTGAAGGGAAATTATTTGGAGATGTGGAATATTAGACAGGGGAAGGAGCCCTCCAGTCTGCAGTCGGCGAACGGAAAAATACATCGGATCTTTATCTAAAACTGAATTAATTGAGTTACATATCTGTTAGTAAATGCAAGGGAAAATATTTGCGAATCTGGAGACACTGAACAAATAAAGGAGTCTCAATTTTCGCTCGCGCTGGAAAGAAAATGTATCGAATCTGATCAGTTAAGGAGCGACGGAGAGGGTGACAGGTCACAGATGGCGAGGAGAATCAACCTTCACTTTGACCTCTCCGATGTTTTTGGCGTTTTAAAAGTCGAACCTTTCCCGTCACAACAACAACAAAGCTCGATCCCGGTTTCAC
This sequence comes from Macrobrachium rosenbergii, assembly GCF_040412425.1. Lineage (NCBI taxonomy): Eukaryota > Metazoa > Arthropoda > Malacostraca > Decapoda > Palaemonidae > Macrobrachium > Macrobrachium rosenbergii. The sequence continues at coordinate 5,482,782 of NC_089793.1, read as the reverse complement.
TCTCTTAAAATCCCACCCCGTATTTTTCTCAAGCACTCCCTACACTCACCCATGTTCTCTCGTATAATACGAGTTCGCAACGTGCCCCTGCAGGGAAGAAGATGTCGAGGGAAGGATTTGCAATTCGCTTTTTTTTTTTTTTTTTTTATGGGAGAGAGGGGTCGCGCGGGAAGAAACCTCTTGAAAGCCACGGCAGAAACGGGCTGGCATTATCAGAATGAGATCCGTTTCATGCTTGCCTACGAATTCCCTAATGATGTAGAATATCGCAATGGCAGAACAAGTTCTGTTCTTGAATGGGAAAGAAAGAAGCGGAACCGCGAACAATAAACTGAAATAAATCCTCCCCTCCCCCCAACTCCCAACCCTCCTCTTCCGTGCTCATTACGCAAATCATGGCGAACTTGTTAAAACGGCTAACGAACTGCTGCAGTTCCAAAACATTTCATATAAATTCAGGGGAAAATCTGAAAATACGGGAACCATAGAATCTTAGGGGAAAGCTACCGAGTAGGATACACCCTTTTGTACTTCCTAGCTATGAAGTAAATACTAATTACATGTACCTTTAAATCGCCGAACATACTACTTGCATTCCAGTTTAATGAGGATATTATCCTAATTTATCCTTTACCCTCTGAGACCCAAGGGATTCACGTAAGACATCAATGAATTCCTGCCAAAGTCCAGAAATTTACAGTTATTATTATTATTATTATTATTAGCAACCTCGCTGAACATAGTCATTAACTATGTTGTCCCTCGGGTTCGATTTCTTGGTCATGGAAATTAGCCAATTACGTTCATCTTGCAACAAACGACCTTTCCTGGTATATCCTTTCCATCTACTTGTAGTCCAATAAAGTTATGGAACTGAATGGAATATAGAGTTAGGCCAAAGGCCAAGCACTGGGACCTATGAGGTCATTCAGCGCTGGAAAGGAAATTGAGAGTAGGTAGGTTTGAAAGGTGTAACAGGAGGAAAACCTCGCAGTTGCACTATGAAATATTGTTACGAGAGGGTGGGGATTAAGATGGAAGAAAGATAATATGAATGGAGATACAGTAAAAGGAATGAAAGGGGTTGCAGCTAGGGGCCGAAGGGACGCTACTCTAAAATATAAGAATAGATATTCTTACCTTTTAGAGAAACCGTTTCAGAGGAAACTTCAGTATTAAAGAACTTGAGCACACACTTAATATTTATAGTAATAAGGAGAATAAGAATACTTGATAGAGAGAATGAATCTGCTGGGGTAACTCAGATATATAGTCAGCCATGAACCACTGAAACTGCCAAGCATCCCAGTCTCTTTGTATTAGCAGGAATTACTGCTACAGGATGGCTTTAACGTCCCATACGTCTGATCTGCTATTCCTAGAATATCGTTCCCCCTGCTTGGACGTCACCAGCATCCCGGAATCTCTATCCCTCTGACCAAATTGCATCCGAATTTGTGGTTTCCTATTTCCATGCAATACTATTTAGGATTTAGACCCCTCTTCGGAAGGTATCCTGGCTGGCCATCTTCTCTGAGCTTTATTTCAATAGGGAGCTTCCATTTTGGCCTTCGGTACGTCTCCGGGATTGATAAATAATACTCGTTCGCAGTCCTAACATCCGTAATCTGTTGAGTGCTGGGACGTGGCACTGACCATTACCACGCGTATTTCAATCCCCTGCATAACTATGGGGCAATCATCGTGACAGTTGATGACGGTGAGTTTCAGAGAGGTTTTTTGCTTCTTTTATTAGAGCGCTCTATACATAGTTCCCTCCATTTTTCTTTCTCATGCGCTGCTATTTGTTCTTGACCACATTTATCTTTTATTTTTTTTGCTCAGCTATAATTTTCTTCCTTTGGTTCAAATAAAGCTTCTTTCTTTCTTTCATTTTTTTTTTACTGTGGGAATGTAAGATAGATTCCTCAACGACATAATGTTTTTGTTCCAATCACATGCGCAGTTGTAATGTAAGTGACAATATCCTCCTCACCATTACAAGTCATTACAGTACCTCAATTTCACTATGCATACAAATATCATGCGACAAGTCATCAAGTAGATTAAGTTTCTCAGACAAGAAAGCACAAATTATACATCACTTTATACGACACTTCTGTCCATTAAAGATATTTGCTACGTTCCTAGTTTCGAGTTGACGGTTCAGTGACTTCGTATTTTCATCCAAATTCATCTACGCCTAATGAGGAAAATTAAGTTTTTGTGCCCAGGAATGAAAATGTCATTTGGGAAAAAAATTTTCAGCAAAGAAGTTTTTTAAAGGCTTCCGGATTTAAGCCTAATGGAAAACTAATTCTCGCGCACTGGATTTAAAATTAATTAGTCATTTGGAAAAGGTTTTTAGCAGATTTCTTTTTCAATATTTATTAGAAAAGAAGACTGCTTATGGCATATCCTCGCTGGAAGCTCGGCCATAAAATCTCCAGAGGCCGGATCTGACGAGTTAAGCGCCAATGTATTTGACTAAAAATGCAACGTGAAATAGTTTAACATTTCGTTATGAATATTTATCGCTTAATCACTGAAGGCAAGCCCGGTTAATCTCAATTTCATGACGCAGCCTAGTCATCGCTAAAGACTTTTCGAAAGTGGTATACGTACGGTAAAATCGAAAGAGGAACAAACGCAAAAAGTAAAAAAAAAAAAAAAAAAAAAAAAAAGTGGAAATATAGGTGAAAGGTAAATGGGAAACAAAAATGGATATACGCGACGATACCTAATACTTTTTTTTTATTTTTTACTTTTTTTTTTTTACACAAGCAAACATTTTTCTCGCTGTTTTTTCCCCGAATTTCCATTTACATACATATGCATGGTGTTATGGAGCCAACCCCTGTACACGCCCTATGGGGAAAGGACTGTTCAATATCAATCTTTTTTTTTTATTTTCTGTTTGCGAATTATATGTTCCTAATTTGTGAGATCACTGAACATTTTGCTTTAATGCAATGGCTGCTGAGTTGATTACAAACATCTTTGTCGATTCAGGTAATCCAGGTCTATCTCCATCTACCCGTTATTTCCTCAAAAAGTTTGATCCAACAAATGCTTTAGGTGATTAATACGCGTGATATCTTTTAGAGGTCTTCCAGTTCCATGTCAAATGATAAACACAAAGAAAAAGTGATCATACTATTATTCGATGTCCCTAAACAAGTTGTCTTTAGTGTATAAATAAGGAATGCATTGTTTGCAGTTTCATAGCTCGGAAATATTCAGGCAAAACTTCTGGTTTGGCCAAACATTCACAAAAATGAAATTCACTCCCAGAATCATACCTCACTTGCAAAGGTCACAAACCTACAGGCTCTATAAAATCTTACAACATCCCAGAATTGATGTTATAAATACAATGAAACCAGACCACTAAGCAAAATTTGTTTACTGTTACCACAAGCAGTTTCATGGCTTCAGTTTCCCTTTCCAGAGTCCTTGGCTTCACTTTCCCTTTTCAGAGTCCTCACTGGAAAGGGTTCACGAAGCCATGATACAGTTTGTGGTAAGAACATATAAATTTTGTTTGGTCTTCTCAAGAAGTAGTCACATAAGTTCCACAAATAAACTAGTAAAAAGAGTATATATAAATTACAAAAAACTATTCACCTCTGAATTTTTTGGGGTAAATAACTACATATGAATCGTTCCAATTTAGAAGTCAATTTACACGAGTGGGCTTGCAAACTTTGGAAGTGAAAAAAGAAAATTACCATTTTATTTTTTTTCTTTATCAAACTCCCCTTAAAACAAGCCGAGCATTTGTGAATAAAATGCACGCAAGCAGTAAGGCAAACACATGCAAGCGGGAAACAGCGCGGCAAAAAATTCAATTCAATTCACTACTCAGGTGACTGGAAACATATGATACCATGGACCGTTAATTTGAATTTCCAATTATTTTTTATCTTTTACTATTCAACAGCTGACCAGTTCACCATCCTGATATTGTTCTTAATATGCATTTATGGCGCGCAAAGATTTTTGCCTTTAAAAAACTTCTTCATTAATCCAACGAAAGTGGACATGACTGTTTATAGAACATATTTAAAAACTATTTTCATTTCCCGTCGATCCAAAGCGACAAGAAAAATTAAGAAAATCTATCTAATCATTATGTAAATACAATAGATTTTTCATTCATTTTTTCATCTGAGCCTGGGGACTGATATAACTTTTATAATTAAAGTCAAACAATATATTATAACACAGGTGGGACCAATTCAATACGCTGTAGCCTCTGCAGTAACGGGTATCTGGCTCCCAGTAATGTAAAACAAATTGAAAAAGCGTGGAAAATCTATTACTAAGGGTGTAGATATCAGTATTCCTCTGCAGCTGCAATCCAGGAATCCTTTCATTCTTGATTAGATCGTTGGGAATTTTTACATTGGTTTTGCATTCACGATTCTGCAATCTCTAGAATTCGTACAGAAACCAAAATTTCCATGGCTGGTTAACAATCAGTTGCCGTCAGTGGAAATCCAGGTTTTTTTTTTTTGTTAGTAAACTTTTTCTTTATAAGGTTCGTTACATAACCTTGCTTTTTATCACGGGTGCCTCATACATGCACGAGACATGCTGGCATAAGGTCATCTGCGTATAACAGCAATCAGTTCTTCGATTATAGACCCTCAAAAATCCCAGGGACACTTGTAATTATTCCTCATGGAATCCCAAGGAATCCGAGTTAGCACCCGTGTAATTATTCCTCAAGGAATCCCAAGGAATCAGAGTTAGAGCCCATTTAATTATTCCTCATGGAATCCCAAGAAATCCGATTTGGGACACTTGTAATTATTCCTCATGTAATCCCAAGGAATCCGAGTTAAGACACTTGTAATTATTCCTCATGGAATCCCAAGGAATCCGAGTTAGGACACTTGTAATTATTCCTCATGGAATCCCAAGGAATCCGAGTTAGGACACTTGTAATTATTCCTCATGGAATCCCAAGGAATCCGAGTTAAGACACTTGTAATTATTCCTCATGGAATCCCAAGGGATCCGAGTTAGGACACTTGTAATTATTCCTCATGGAATCCGAAGGAATCCGAGTTGAAACACTTGTAATTATTCCTCATGGAATCCCAAGGAATTCGAGTTAGGGCACTTGTAATTATTCCTCATGGAATCCCAAGGGTCCGAGTTAGGACACTTGTAATTCTTCCTCATGGAATCCCAAGGAATTCGAGTTAGGGCACTTGTAATTATTCCTCATGGAATCCCAAGGGTCCGAGTTAGGACACTTGTAATTATTCCTCATGAAATCCCAAGGAATCAAGTTAACACCCATTAAATTATTCCTCAAGGAATCCCAAGGAATCGGAGTTAGCACCCATGTAATTATTCCTCAAGGAATCCCAAGGAATCCGAGTTAGCACCCATGTAATTATTCCTCATGGAATCCCATTGAATCCGAGTTAGGACACTTGTAATTATTGCCCATGGAATTCACGTTAACTTGTTATAAGAACTATCGAAACTATCAGAAAGGAAATTTATCCTTGTTTCGAAGCGCAAAGCATAAGTAACTATTGGCTTTGAAAATGACACTTGGTAATACTTCCCTTGTACTTCACAAGACTTACAAGAACCTCAGAGTCTTACAGTCTTTTAAGTATCTGAATTCATTTTTCCTGAGTGGTAAATGGACGTATGTGCCTATAAAAAAGGGAAAACATGTAACCACAATTGCAAAAATAATAATAATAATAATAATAATAATAATAATAATAATAATAATAATAATAATAATAATAATAAAATATAATATAATGTAATAATAATAAAAATAATAATAATAAATAGAGAGTATTTTGGTATTGCTAATTATGATACTGACAACCCCACATCCATATCGATATGATCCTTCCCCTGCGAGTGGCCAGCCCTATGAGAGCTGAAAGTCAGCTCAGTGGTCTGATTAAACTACTTTAATAATTTTTTATTTTAAATAATAATACTTCTCCTGCGAGTCAGATACTATAAAAAATTCTGCGGAGATTCTTACCCAAGGTTTACATTGATTTAATATCTTTTTTCCACAATTAAAAATTCTTTAGACAAAGGATTTCAAATTAATGTATTCGACGGTTTTGATAGGAGGGGTTAAATGGTTCTTTATCTAGGGGGATTGCAGGGACACAGGTGGTGTTCTGAAGCTTTCGTTTCCAACCCACCTTATGCTCTACAGAATCCGATACAGAATATAAATATGAAAAACAGCGATACAAATCTGCACAGGGTGTGTAATCAATAATAATAAAAATAGTACACATCTCCAATATGTTTGAAAAATCAAAATATGTACAACAGCAATACCAACCCACACAGGGTAAGTAATTAACAATAATAAAAGTAGTAACGCCTCCAATATGTCAGGAAAATCACAGAGAACAAATATCATTCATAACGGCTATTTGAAATCAAGACATTCCAGTCTTCACAAAGAAGCAGCCTTTCATTTCGAATGAAATGAGATTTCATCGAATTCAGATTCCCAATTCCAGGCGAGTATGGCGATAACAGGTATATTTCGATTACAACTTAATTAATGGAATATTAAAATGATTACCGCTTGAGGTGAAATCCTATTAGTGATGAATTTCTATCAAAGGTGAAAATTATTTTGAGGCGAGTTCCCGTCGCAGTGCACTGACATTTTCTGGGGGGAGGGGGTGGTTATGGGGAAGGGAGGAGGTTTTACTGGCAATGATTTTGTTTATGCTGATGTAAGTTTAAATCGAATATAATGTTTAATACTATATGAAATAATCTTTAAAAACTAAGAATTTACAGTATTATTATTATTATTATTATTTCAAATGCGCAAATCGGAAGGCTAATGTTAATGATAAAAACAAAACCTGGAAAATAGACGAACGAATCCTGAGAAACGAGAGAAGGAAAGTAAGATATAAAGGCAAGAAAGTGGGCAGACCAATTTACTCGTGTGACTTCAAGAGTATTTACTGTTAGGATAGCCAAGTATTGACCATTAAGAAACAAGAAATACACAGCATACCCCGCCAGGTTAAACAATATCCTCTGCTGTAGATATAACCCACACACAAATATGATTTAAAAAAAACTTATTCATGAAATGGGTGAGACGGTTTCCATAGCGACGACAAATCATCAACTCGTCAGTGATACCGAACGAAGTTTAACGACCTGGAGGCGTTTATGAAATGAACGTTTTGATCCTGCTTTGATCATGTTTCCTATAAATTGATTAAAACTGTTTTTTGAGAGCTCTCGCAAAAACAAAGACACCGACAGTTACGGTCGAAAATAACGCCTCATCCCAACTTCATTCGCGGTAGTGAAATAATTTATGGTGGCCATGAAATTTTAAGAGGTTGATATAAGAGACACATGACTTGGTGACGAGTCAAATTTCCCTTAAAAAAACGTAATCAATTCTTACCGATGATAAATTCGACCAAGATATAACTCCCTATTAACAACGGCTTAGTAACGAAGTAAATTTCCGTTAAAAAAAGTAAACGAGTAAAATATGCCCGGAAGTTTCTTCGGCGCATTCGAGTTTTCTGTACAGCCGCTACAGCGTATAATCAAGGCCACCGAAAACAGATCTATCTTTCGGTGGTCTCGGTATAATGCTATATGAGCCGCGGCCCATGAAACTTTAACCACGTCTCGGTGGTGGCCTATCCTATATCGTAGCCAGAAGCACGATTAAGGCTAACTTTAACCTTAGATCAAATAAAAACTACTGAGGCTAGGGGGCTACAATTTGGAATGTTTGATGATTGTCAGCCCTCTAGCCTCAGTAGCTTTTAAGAACTGAGGGCGGACAGAAAAAAGTGCGGACGGACAGACAAAGCCGGCACAATAATTTTCTTTTACAGAAAACTAAAACCTAATCAACATATGATTCCCCAGTTACCAACGAATTCGCTGGTAGACAAAACTCCAACAGGGATACATACAATTCAAATACTTTGGTATCCTAACAACGACGACCCCGTTTATAAAATGAGCAAATAGGTCTGCCCACTTTCGTACCATTATTTCTCATTTTCCATTTCTCGTTTCTCGAGCTTTATTTGTCTTTCTTCCTAATTCTCTTTTTTATGTATTTTTCTGTAAAAGAAAACTATTGAGATGGCTTTGTCTGTCCGTCCGCACTTTTTCTGTCCGCCCCCAGATCTTGAAAACTGCTAAGGGTAGAGGACTGCAAACTGGTATGTTGATCAACCACCCTCCAATCAACAAACATAACAAATTGCAGCCCTCTAGCCTCAGTAGGTTTTATTTTATTCAAGGTTAAAGTTAGCCATGATCGTGCGTATGACACCGCTACAGTTGCCAACAACATAGGCCACCACCGGGCCGTGGCTGAGAGTTTCACACAGCATTATACGCTGTGTAGAAAACTCGACTGCGGCGAAGAAACTTCGGCGCATTTTTTACTTGTTTATCAAGGGCCTACAATCTTAGCTTACCATGTTTAACATAAGCCTTTCGGTTTCCTCATTTGAATTAATAATAATAATAATAATAATAATAATAATAATAATAATAATAATAATCACTCATTGATGACGCAGTACCATGAGACACCAGAGTAGATGAGAAAGAAAGAGAAAAAACTGATAAGTATCAAGACCTAAAAATAGAAATAAGAAGGAGATGGGATATGCCAATGGAATTTGTACCCATAATCATAAGAACACTAGGCACGTTCCCAAAATCCTTGAAAAGGAATCTGGGCAACCTAGATGCCGAAGAAGCTCCAGGACTCAGGCACATAGTGAGAAAAGTGATGGACTCCTATGACTCCTAAGGAGGCAGGACGCAACCCAGAACTCCCCACTATAAATACCATCCACTCGAACAGGATGACTGTGAGAGACAAAACAATAATAATAATAATAATAATAATAATAATAATAATAATAATAATAATAATAATAATAATAATAGTGGTGAAGAAATTCCAAGGGAAGTAGATGTAAATATATTTTAGAAAAATATATATTTGTAACTACACCACCGTGGATTTCTTCACCATGTCAGTGAATCATGCTATTATGAGATTTTTATGAATAATAATAATAATAATAATAATAATAATAATAATAATAATAATAATAATAATAATAATAATAATAATAATAATAATAATGACAATTCAAGAACGTGACATACATACCCAGCAGAGTGCTGTTTGTGATGATTTGGAAGATTCTTCCTGGATCCATCGCTCGATTTATTCAAGAGAATCCTGTGAACGAATGACTCGCAATTTGTCCAGGAGTTTGGTCACACGATATACAATCGTTCCTGAACAAATGATTCGGATTTCTCGCTCGGTTTCTAGAATTAGAGCGTTCGATTTGAATGTTTGTTGCTATAGAGATAGGACCTTTTCAAATTGGATATTTGTTACAAATGCTCCTGGGCTGGATAAGGCATCGGGAAAAGGATGATAAAGACAACATTATATATATGTGTGTATATATATATATATATATATATATATATATATATATATATATATATATATATATATATATATATATATATATATATATATATATACATAATATATATCATAAAAAATACGTGGACAGGCGTATAATGTTATTGTCTCTAACATTATATACATAAATATTATATATATATATATATATATATATATATATATATATATATATATATATATATATATATATATATATATATATATATATATATATATATATATAATATATATACATGTAATGCTGATAAGGATTAACATCCTCTGGTAAGGTTGTGATAAGTAATGATGATATTCATCTTTTTAAATCCCTTCAGTCCTTAATTAAAACTTAAATGTGCAGATAAAAATGTGGCTGTGAGAAGTCCTTGCAAACTAAAGTGATTTATTATCAGTTTAACAAGTATAAAAGTTATAAGATCTCAAAAGACTACGCTGGTAGCTCTGTTGGACATATGATCGGCGAAGTTGAGCAGTGCTGAGAATGATCAGTGCTTGGATGGGTTACCGATCTTGAGCACCAGCCGGTGCTGATGTAATTTCTTCAAAAATCATTACCGGTACCTTGGATTACTCAAAAGGAAATTTGAGTACTTTTGGAGTTGCAAGATCTGTCTTACAGATACGAAAAATGATAAGAGGGAATAACGACAACAAGAATACTGATGATAATAATAGTAGCAATGATTATCATTACTACTATCATATAATCTTATCATCTTTTTAAAGAAATAAAACAACAACACTAAACTCCTCGGTAATATATATATATATATATATATATATATATATATATATATATATATATATATATATATATATATATATATTTGACCTAATATTTGCAAAAATGATAATAGTAAAAATTAAAACAATAATACCGATGATAACAATGACGGTAGTGATTATTATAATATAATTTTTATCATTCTCTTACAGAGAAAGAGGACGAACATAAAACTCCTCGGTAATATTCCTTTATATATCTAATCTTTATCTAATATTTGCCAGTAGAGAATGTGTGTAAATCTTAAACCGCAGCCTTATAAAAGTTTCGACAATCCAATCACGTTGAAACTTTCAGTTCCAGAGCTGCTCGCCCCAACTTTCCAGATCTGAAATATCTACTAAAAGTTTCCTAAAACTCACTCGAAGATCTTTCTAAAAGAAAAACCGCGAAGTATACTTTACGAAGAACTGATGTCGGGGCATTTAAATCATGATTTCACTAAGTGTCACTCCTGAAGATTAAAAATAAAAGAATTAAACGGCAAACAAAAAGTTTGCAATGGACGAGAGTCGGCGACCAACCGAAGACTCTACAGTAACTCGCCGGCACAAAACCGTTCGAATGCGCCGCTCGACGGAGACTGACAAACCCGAAGCCCTCTTCCCGGAGGTTACAGTCAGACACACACACACACACACACACGAACACACACACACACACAAACACACACCGGACTGACTGCTACTGCTGCGCGCTAAGGGAATTTCTCTCTCCTTTTTTTTCCCTCTCTCCCAGGATAGGTAAGGGAGAAGAACACTGGCTCTTGTCAGGGAAATCCTTGGAGAGGTTCTCTATCCTCTGTAGCGAGTGTAAATACGGTTTCTTTGCCGTAGTGAAAGGTTGTGGAAAACAAACCCGGGAGATGTTTGCCGAGTTGTTATCTCGAGAAAACGTTCTTTCAAAGTTCGGGTAAAAACGCTTGAAAATTTCTCAGAGGAGAGTTACTTTTACCATACACTTCGTAGAATAAAACTCATTAAAATATATTTTTTAAACAGTATCCTGGAGCAATTTTCCACTTCAACGATGACTATAAAGTAAGTTTATTAGTTTTATACTAGTATTCTCACTCCTTACAAACACATTTGGCAATGATTCAAGACGTGCCTTCTAAATCTAATAGATAGCAATGCTAATTATCAAAGGGTGCAAGTCAATCAGTGGAACTTCCTGAAATTAACACAGCTACGAAACACGCCAAACTAAGAGTACATGTTTCAGCTGATAAAGACATATATCAAAACAGGTCATAAGTGACGTGAAATGTGCTCGTTACGTATAGAACTCAGTTACATTCCGATAACCATTTACGGCACAACACTGGATACACCATAAACAAGAAATTTGAACGAAACTGAAATCATAATGACCAACATAATTTATTACGACCTGTGATAAATCACACGGTATTTTCCTTGCCCTTTAAATTCTGTCATGGTTCGAACACGAGTACAGAGAGAGAGAGAGAGAGAGAGAGAGAGAGAGAGAGAGAGAGAGAGAGAGAGAGAGAGAGAAGGGCTCTCCTAACCTAATAACCTTAACCCATGAGGGAGTCCTACCTTGGCATAACACAACACAGGGATACCCATTGGTCGCATAGCCTATTATCCCATTATCTCGCATCCACAGGTAGATGAGGACTGCCCAGCTAATGGGTGGCATTCATACACCCAACAAAAGGGTCTCGCAGCTTATTCCTGTTCCCTATTGCATAGTGCATAATAGGATCCTGAGCAGATTAGGTTCCCTCTAGAGATATGAAACAGATTCCTCAACCAGAATGTTGACTTTGACGGACGGATGATACATTCAGCTGCAATACAATCAAAAGACCATACTGGTATACAGCCATCTAAAATTAACATAACTAACAACAACAAATCACCTACTAAGCAAATGATTGTATTATGTACTAAATTTTGTGCAGGTTAGCTAGCTAACACTTTTAATCTGAGCTATTAATGAAGACAGGCAGTACACTATTTTTATCTGAGTCATGAAATGAAGACAGATAGTACACTATTTTTATCTGAGCCATAAAATGGAGTCAGATAGTACACTACATTCATCTGAGCCACATAATGAAGACAGACAGTACACTAATTTCATCTGAGCCATATAACGAAGACAGCATACTATCTTAATCTGAGTCATATAATGAAGTCAGGTAGTACAATATTTTAATTTGAGCCATACACTAAAGACAGATTGTACGCATTTTAATCTGAGCCACGTCGTGAAGACATACAGTACAAAGTTCCTTCCTACCCCATTTTTCCATCTTAAACCGAAGAAATATAATGACAGCAACATAAAGAAGGACGAAGGAATAGGGACTTAATGGGATACCGAACATTTCACCTTGAAAGCCAAAAAATTAATCCTGCCACGGGCAAAATATTAATCTCCGCAGGACGAAAAAACCTGAAATTCATGACCATATTTTTCACGAAAACAAATATCAATTTCCTTCGCATATCAAGCCCTGGGACAAAAAAGTCTTATAATCCCTAGTCGCGTTAATTTATTCAAGGAAATAATAATGAGAATTGAAATCAGATAACGACTTTAAAAATATATTTTGAGCGAAGGCTTTTTTTTTTCATTCGATTCTTTACCCTGTCTCTCTCTCTTTTATGGAGTGATTAAAAAAAAACTATTACCATTTCTATCATCGTTTTCGATTATGATCAGTGATTAATCTTTTATGGCAGTGTCACTTTTAAAGCATATAATCTAATGAATTCCCGTTTTTTCTCTCTCTCTCTCTCTCTCTGGAAGGATTTCGAAATAAGGATGATTTAATATGGAAAGTTAGCTTTGATTTCCTGTTTCACAAAAGTCATATTCTCTCTGTGTTTTTCTTTTCTAGCTTCTCTTATTCAGCAAAGCTAAAAAGCTACTCACTGGTCGTAAGGAAATGGCGGTTTTAATTTCCCGTTTCATGTCACTCATTATGCAATTACAGGAATATCGTACGCCTACCCTGATGTCAGTAATGGAATGGAATGGAATGGAATATAAAGTTTAGGCCAAAGGCCAAGCGCTGGGACCTGCGAGGTCATTCAGCGCTGAAAGGGAAATTAAGAATAAGAAGGTTTGAAAGGCGTAACAGGAGGAAAACCTCGCAGCTGCACTATGAAACAGCTGTTAAGAGAGGCTGGAGAGTAAGATGGAAGAAAGAGAATATGAACGGAGGTACAGTAAAAGTGAATGAAAAGGGTTGCAGCGAGAGGCCAAAGGGACGCCCCAAAAACCTAAAGTAAGGCCTACTGTGCACTGCGTGAGGTTCACTGACGGCACTACGTCCAAGTGGGTCTGATCTCAGTAGCCTTCCACTGTATTTACCTTTTAAATAAAATAAAAAATAATGGTTTCCTTATTATAAAAATTAACAATGATTAAGATCAATTTCTCAAGGTACCCGCCTTCGCCATCTTCCAGAAATCGCATTAACTTTTGCAAGCTCCCTCAATCTTACTTTTATGCAGAAACTGCATGTCACTCGCTTCGCAAAGTCAACATCCACATTCTGCTGGGGTGTTAAGATGGCACTATGAAGAACAATCGGAACAGCTCATTTTCCATACAGTAAAGCAGAGGAACACTCTTCGTTTATTTATTGAACGGGACTCTGCGTCGCGGCTTGCAAGGGTAATGCCCGGTGTCCTCGAACTTATGAGGACACACACACATATACATATACACACATATATGTATGTATGTATGTATGTATATATATATGTATGTATGTATGTATGTATGTATGTATGTATATATGTATGTATGTGTAACTGAATCATGAAAATATGGAACGTAATGAATATATAAATAAAGTCTGCTAAAGTAAAGGGACGATAGTCGAAAGGCCTCATAGCACTCCACAGTTTCTCTTTCCGCCTTTATATATATTTTATATTATATATATATATATATATATATATATATATATATATATATATATATATATATATATATATATATATATATATATATATATATATATATATATATATATATATAATATGTGTGTGTGTGTGTGTGTGTGTGTATGTATGTATGTGTGTTTGTTAAGCTTACCTTTAATGACTGTCACCTGTAATTTGCTGAACTTAGTTTTTCTCTTATCCCAGTGGATGATTTTGTACTCATGAACTTTCTTAGCAAATTAGAAAAAGGTATTACAAGATTACAGCATAACTGGCAAGTGTTAAAGATGATCTACTTTGATATTATTTTTGGAGCCTTTAATTTAATGAAATTCCTTCGTTTCTCTCATTGTTGGTCGTTTTCGTGTCCTCTCTCTCTCTCTCTCTCTCTCTCTCTCTCTCTCTCTCTCTCTCTCTCTCTCTCTCTGTGTCTTATCTACAAGGGAAGTCTACGGCAGGACAGTCAACCATTAATTTCCTCCCAACTGATCGAACCTGAACTCAATAAAACATTACTTTCTGATCCCTTTGTTTCTTCCAGACGTTTCACGACGAAGCCCAATTTATTTTCTTTAAAATATCTCTGCCATTGACGGTTCCTTTCCTAAAGACGCTTTCTGTCTCTTTCATTTCTTTCCAATTTCATTTTTTGACGTTCGAGCTCGACTGCAGTGCAGTTCGTAATTAATGGGACCTACTTTTCAAAGCCCTTTCTTGCTGTCCCCCTTTTCTCCTCCTTCTTTTGCTGTTGCCTTTTCACTTTTGCCAAAAGCCTTCTCTGAAAGGGACTGGCTGAAGAGAGTAACAAAGCCTGTGTCTGCCAAGTTTGTCCTTCAACTGCTGAATCGAGGATAAACCCCATGTGCAGAATATTTACATATGTACAGAGATAGCTCATTAAATGTACGTTGACGCTTCTCATCCATATCTTGCACTTACTGACTACCAAGTCCCTTCATTTCCAACACCTCTCCCAATCCTTCCATCCAGCATATTCTCGTTCTCCCTCTCTTCTCTCCTCCAAAAACTTGAGTCTATACACATTCACCAACGTATCTTTGATTTTCTCCACGTGACAAAGTCCCTCTGACCAGTCTTTTCACCTAAGCTAATTTTTTTTTTAAACCTAGCATCATATCCACATTTGTCACTCATACTTTCCTAAGTTATGTACATGTAGCAAATAGCTCACTTTGACAGCATTTCTTTTTTCCTTACACTTATTCCGCACCCATTCTTCTGTTCTAAAACAGAATTGTTCCAACAATCGCTTTATGCGCTCTGACCTTTGCTATTTTTCTCCAAACCTTCATCTGGGAATTTCTTGTCAACTTCTCTTCTTAGCAAATCCTTTCAAACATTTTTAACTGACTGCAGCTTATCTGTACTCTTACCAACTGCTGAGCACAGCTTTGCCTCAGACCTTATTTTTACACTTACCCTGTCAGTCTGACATATAATTTACTTTTATCATAAAGCTTTTAATTCTGCTTATTCAATTGCATTCTATATCATTCATCCTCCATATCATCCACTCTGCTTCTTTATCAGTTCTGTCACAAACTTTGTCTAGGTTCATAAACTTCTCACCAAACTGTTTCATTCTGGAAAAACAACGGAGTCACGCAATTTCCCTTCTCATTCAAGTCAACCCTCACCTATAAATCTTTCTGTTTTCTGTCTTACTTTCACAATCAAGATCTGACCATACAACCTTCCACGTACACAACATAACGTTAAGCCCTAAAATTCCTAGTCATCTTTATCTATCACCTTTACTCCTCTAGAACATTTCCTTCATTTAAACATTCTTTTCACACGGTAGCCAGCCATTTACACTTTCATCTCTTGTTAGAAGAATCGGTAGAGTTCTCGGCTAGCACTCTGCTAGGCCCGAGTTCGAGTCTTCGGTCCGGCAATGAAGAATTAGAGGAATTTATTTATGGTGACAGAAATTCATTTCTCGGTATACTGTGGTTCGGATTCCACAATAAGCTGTAGGTCCCGTTGCTAGGTAACCAGTCTAATCCTTCGGGCCAGCCCTAGGAGAGCTGTTAATCAGCTCAGTGGTCTGGTTAAACTAAGGTATACTTAACTTTTTTGTGTTCTTCCATTCTTCTGCCTTTTAATTAACCTCCTTATTTCCAGAACTTACTTTTATAATAATAATTCTTAAGTTTAAAACATTATCTCCCACTATCGCTTCTAA
The DNA here is from genome assembly GCF_040412425.1 of Macrobrachium rosenbergii. Taxonomy (NCBI): domain Eukaryota; kingdom Metazoa; phylum Arthropoda; class Malacostraca; order Decapoda; family Palaemonidae; genus Macrobrachium; species Macrobrachium rosenbergii. Next base: position 5,466,322 of record NC_089793.1, on the reverse strand, counting down.
CCATCAAATGCAAATTGTACTTAAAATACTTTCTCCGTCGACAAAGGATTGCATCCTCTTCACACAGCATCGCTCCATTTGCCTCGTTCATTTATTTTTCTCTCTACGTTCACTTGCCCAAAGTGAGGGTTAGTTTTCTCTCCTCAAGTATTCTCAAACGTTTTTAGCCTCAACTTCGATCATGCCCCACCTTTAATCACGTACTTTGTACTTGGCTACTTGAGTAACCTTGTACGCTGTTCCATCGGCGTCTCCCGAGTGCAACAGCTGCTATTCCTTCACTAATCCTGAAACATCACATCTCACTCCTACTGCTTTTGTTCCTCATTTAACCCTCCTAATCCTACAAAGAATGTTGAATAATGCTCATTAAATTTCAAACAATTCTTTCCACGTGACTGACTATAACTCTCTGATCCATCCTTTAACCTATGCTAACATTTTTGCCACTTATAATATCTCCATATTTTTCACACTTTCAGATTTGTTACTGTGACAAATAGTAACCAAACAATTCATCCGAACAGCTTCATTTTTTTAATCCTCATTCAAAACTGTCATTTCGATTACATCAAGGTGAGTTGCTTAACGAATCCCTCGTGCAATTCCAGCAAGGCACCCATGGACACTGCAAGTCCCTCCACAATCTTTTGCATACATCCTGCTACCTTTCTTGCCTCGTCTATTGTATGACCCAGCTATTCTTTCGCTCTACTACCAAATGCAATATTGTTTTCCACCATTCATACTGGTATTATATATATTATGATTATATATTTTATATTCCTGGTTTCCATTTATCCTCACAAGCTTTCTCTTCTTCACTATATATACTCAATCGGCACTATCATTCCAAACTACTTTAAACTTAACTTCTTACTATTTTTATACCACTCCTTGACACCTATGTTTCATATATATGTAAATATATACGGTATATATGTGTATGTATATATGATGTATAGTATATATATATGTATATATATATATATATATATATATATATATATATATATATATATATATATATATATGCATGTATATATATAAATGCACACACACATATATATAATATATATTATAAAAATACATGTATAACTGAATCACGAAAATATGGAACGTGACGAATATATAAATAAAGACAAAATCCACGAAGGAAAGAGAAACAATGGAGTGCTGCGAGGCCTTTCGACTGTCGTCCTTTACTTAGCAGTCAGTGAAAGACGACAGTCGAAAGGCCTCGCAGCACTCCATTGTTTCTCTTCCTTCGCGGATTTTGTCTTATATATACATATATATAATATATATGTAAATATAACATTATACTATCTACACTCTCATCAGCTTAAAACAAACTGGAGGATAGACAAAGGCATGCAAAGCAGCCCACAACGGCTTCAGCTTTACAAAGCAAAAAATAAAAAATAAAATAAAAAAAAAGCCCGAATGAATTTTCATCGTGATAACATGAGAGACGCATTTGCAAAAGTTGGCCTGAACTTTAAATCCCAAAATCATAATCACGGCCACAACAAAGGCTTCCACAGCCTGTTGTGGAAAATGAGAACCCGGCTGCATAATACCGGATGCCCGCTTCAGCGCTCGTTACGGCGAATTTCTCGAAACTAATTTTTGTTTGTTAACCGTAATAACTAATGGGTAATTGTAAAACGCGATTCATTCTGTAATAACGACATGGCTAAGACACAGAACCGTGAATAAGAAGCGAATATATTCGTCTTCACTTTCGCTCTGAATCATTGTAGGGAGTCAACCGCCTTGGATACGATAAACAATGAGTAAAAATAAAAACTGTATTTTTATGGGTATAAATAGAAATCATGTTTTTATAAATAAATATAGAAAGCGTATTTTTGTGAATAAAAATAAAAAGTGCATTTTTGAGAATAAAAATAGAAAGCATGTTTTTATAAATAAATATAGAAAGCGTATTTTTATAAATATAGAAAGCGTATATTTGAATAAAAATAGAAAGCATGTTTTTTATAAAAAAAATATAGAAAGCGTATTTCTATGAATAAAAATCGAAAGCACGTTTTTATAAATAAAAACAGAAAATATCCTTTTTTTTTAAATAAAAAGAGAAAATAAACTTTCATGAACAGTTTTATAAATAAAAACAGAAAACATATTATTTTACGAATATAAAAACAGATATCTTATTTTTATGAGCTAAATATTTTAACACAACAATACGATTTGCTCTGCCTTAGTATCCTGCTACGGCTGTTTATAGCCTCGAGAATCGCTGGTGCCATGATTTTAGAATACGTTCCGTCCAAGACTATAAAGGACGGATAAAAAATAAGGAAGGAGAGCGATTTATCTTTACTGCCGTGTACACACAGTCGAGAACGCCGTGTTTGCTGATGTCGGAGTTGAAGGGGACGGGGGTGGGGGGGGGGAATGGGAGGCGAGCAAGTCGTCAAGGAAGGAAATTTAGAAATTTAGATTGATTGTGTATATATATATATATATATATATATATATATATATATATATATATATATATATATATATATGTGTGTGTGTGTGTGTGTGTAGCTGTATCTACACACACACACATGTATATATATATATACATATATTTATTATATATATATACAAGGGATTCTTGATTAAACATATACAATAGTAAACACTAAAGTCATACCTCTTTGTAATGAATGTACCAAATGATGGTCTCTTGGTCCAAGCTTTGAGACGGTACATAACGTCCCTAGGACCGGGACTTGTCAGTCTACCCACTCTTGTACATTACCGTCAGTTTTTATGGTATGGGACACAAATACTCTAATGACAAATACAGGCCCTGTTTACAATTACATGACAAGGTTGTCTTTCATCTTGGTCTTCTATTTAAAAATATTCATTTAATATTATAACATGAAAACTGGAAATTTAAAGAGGAAATAAACAAACACTGACAAAATATCAATTAATATTATACCATCAAAACTGGTAAAGGAAAAAAGAAAAAGAAAATGAACGAACACAGCCAAAACTGATCACGTGAAAAAAAACCAACACCAATGCAAGCTCGTTTAGCTTAGTCCCCAATATATTGGAGTTACGTTTTCGTTTTCTATGAAGTCTGCTCTGAGTGTCAAAGAAAATGGGTATTATCCTTAGTTTTTATGAATCTTGTAACTTCTCAACAAAGATTATGGCCACCTAGGGTGCGAAATAATATTGTTAAGATTACCTGTTATATAAAATATCGTTAATACTTTTACTTGCTTTAGCTGGAAGCAACATTATTACAAAATTTATGTTGCGCCATGTTAAGGTCATGGGGAGATTTTTACTTATCATAGACTGCATCCTCTCTCTCTCTCTCTCTCTCTCTCTCTCTCTCTCTCTCTCTCTCTCTCTCTCTCTCTCTCTCTCTCGTAAGTCATACGTTCAAATTATCAACAATGTAAACCCTCCTGTTCCATAATTCATTATCTATTCCCTTTTCTCATGTCCACGTATTTTCCTTGCAGACTTTTCCCATACGTCATAACTAAAGCGCTGATAGTCATTTCCCTGGCGCGAAAACAACGCTTTGACCACTAACTAGAGGGAACACACAGCTACCTGTAAAAGGCTAACTTGAGGGCAAAAATTGGCGTTGTGGGCTTAATCATGGCCAGCTGTTCGCCAAATTGTCTAAACACGAGGAGCCAGAAGCAGTTAAAGGCTAACGACGGCCAAAGTTACGAAAGTTTAAAGTAGTTCATATTCTACCCTTTCTTCATAGCGAGTAAAACACCTGCCCAATTACGGCGTCATGGAGACAGGAATTTTAGCAGTTGCAATTTTCTTATTTTCCACTTAGATATTATATGCTCCATATCTTTAATTATTGGTTATATATATATATATATATATATATATATATATATATATATATATATATATATATATATATATAGAGAGAGAGAGAGAGAGAGAGAGAGAGAGAGAGAGAGAGAGAGAGAGAGAGAGAGAGAGAGAGAGAGTATATTTTAACAAAGACAGAACGTCCGCAAAGTGCTTCGACTTCTCCCTAAGGGTAAGAACAGGGAATAGAAGTAGTAAGAAAGGAATGAGATTTTACGAAATGCCATTCAGGGATGAGAGATCTAATCATATAAAAAGGTGCGTTGGAAATTATGGTGAAACCTCCGCTTATAATCTATATAATGAAAAGATGTCATGCTTTAGGAGAATAAAATCTTATAATGGTTAATGAGCAAGTGGATTTTAAGGAAAAAAAACTAAAAAAGAGGAGATTCAGTCAAAAAAGTTTGCAAGCTTCAGTCCATGACGTGAGTATCTTAAAGAATTTTTGAATGGGGAGAGAACAGAAAATGTAAATCTGAATGATGCCACCGTGAAAAAGACTTTTGGAAATCCGAAAGCATTTACGGAAGTGGCTGTTGAAGATGTAGTTTAAGATGGACAGAGCTATCAGGAGATAAAGGATTATAAGTAAAATGCAGTGATAAAGTGTGATTACGAAGATAGCCAAAGTGAGTTAGTTTAGTCTGAGTAAGGGATACGTTTCAAATGAATGTGTGAAAGGAATAATTGCACCTTTCTTGAAGGGGAAAGGTGATAAAGGTGTCTATGAGAATTACACTGGCATACCGTTAGTTAGTATTGCAGGAAGTTGTATAGTAACAATTTCACTCAGTAGTGATAAGAATACTGATATGGGAAGCCGGACAAGAGCACAGATATGGGAAAAACAGTGTTGGCTAGACATGGGAGAGAGGTGATGGATCAAGACTTTGTCATATATTTGATTCCCAGAGTCTAAAACAGAGAGAATAGTAGCGTTGCTTGTTATGAAGCAGTTATCATGGAAGTAAAAGGAGAACGTTGGATGTGGAATATATAGTCTGAATGGACTGAGATGCAATACTATGTGTTCAGCATATAGAGCAGGGTTAAACTTTCTCAAAAGACAGTCTGGTATGAATCAATGTTAATATGTATAGCTGTGGAATGGAAGCAGTTGATTTTTATTGGTTATTTGGGAGCGAATGTAATGAATCCCGGTAGGATGAGAAAGAAGAAAACCACAAAAGGGATGAAATAAGGAAGGAAATAGGATTAGTGCAAAACACTTGGAAATCAGGAGTTGTATCTGTGGAAGAAGAAATTGGAGTGCATGAAGGGATTGCTGGATCAACTTCCCTCCAGAAAGCGAAACGCAGATACTGAGGGTGAAAGAAAGAAACCACTTCGAAACTGTAGAAATGGACAATCCACAGCATCTGACAAGCGTAAATAAAGGAAAGGTGAGAAATATGGAAACATAAAGAGGTGGCTACAGGTTAGCGTAGGGATAAGATGGATCCGTTTTTTTGAAGCAGTTTGGTCATGTGGAGAGAATGAGGGGCGTTAAATTGATGACACGAAGGCATCATTTGGTAATACTGAGAGGAGTGGAAAAAAAAAACTTAAAATGGGGTGAATAGATAAAACAAAAGAGGTTTTAGAGTAGCTAGGCCTGAATATATAGAGGAAAGAGGCGAATGTATAATACGTGTAGATTCGACGCATTGCAAATCAGTCTCCTGTATGGAACTTTACTGCACAATGGTTTCATATAATTTATTCAGCAGTAAGTGGTGAACGTGGAAATTACTGCTGACTAGTGTTCCTGTTACCATTGTATACTATGGTAAAATGGTTATATATACACATATATATTACATATACAGCTGCAGTATTAACTAGAAGCTGAACTATGTTTAGAATATTAAATTATACAGTTACATCAACATCAGTAATAACATCAATCATCATAATTATAGTAGTGATAATAGTGGCAGTAGTAGTATTATCAGCAACATTATCTGTGCACCAAACTCTAAGCTACAGAGTATAACCAGCAATATAACAGGTTGTAAAAACAACAGCAAAAGCTACAACAACAACAACAACAATAATAATAATAATAATAATAATCAAAAAATAAAGAACAACAAAAATAACAACAACAGTACAAATAATAATAATAATAATAATGATAATAATAAGAAGAACAACAACAACAAAACCAACAACAACAACAACAACAACAACAACAAGACGAAGAAGAAGAAATAAAAGATTGAATAAGAGGACAGAAAAAGAACAAAATACCAAGGAATACGAAATGGAGGATTAAAAGAGAGACACTCTCCCGCAAGCACGCCTCACACAACGAGCTGTATTTCATCTCAATAATGCCATCAAAGAATGGAACTGGGAAGAAGAAGTCGTAGAGATAAAGAGTGTTTCCGAGGAGGCCGGGGGGGGGGCTGGGCTGGAAGAGGGTGGTCGTCGCTTTCCGAGACTTTTTCAAGAGGAACCCTTGGAACTCAGCATAAAAGACGACAGGAAGAAAAACGTGGGAATAGGTTTTCTTTTCTCTTTGACTGGGTTTCCGAGGTTAGATGTGGGAGAATTAATAATGGCACGCTCTCCCATACAGACAGAGAGAGAGAGAGAGAGAGAGAGAGAGAGAGAGAGAGAGAGAGAGAGAGAGAGAGAGAGAGAGAGAGAATTAATAGTGGCACACCCTCCCACACATACACACATACACACACACACAGAGAGAGAGAGAGAGAGAGAGAGAGAGAGAGAGAGAGAGAGAGAGAGGAGACACCGCCCCCCACTCACACACACACACACACACACACACACACACAGAGAGAGAGAGAGAGAGAGAGAGAAATTAATAATAGCACAGCCTCTCACACACACACACACACACACACACACAGAGAGAGAGAGAGAGAGAGAGAGAGAGAGAGAGAGAGAGAGAGAGAGAGAGAGAGATCAGCTCCGAAGTTTAGCATGATATCTCAGTGTTTAATAATACAATGTTCTGGGAAGGGCCATACTGACTTCACATTTTAAATCTATTAAACTGATAATCGAAACTGGAATCATTTAACGCGTGAAAAGAATAAGGCAAATGCAGAAATAAATGCCGTACAATACGCCTATGACTTTCAGAATTTATTTGCTTTATTCCGAAATAATATTAGACTCCATAAACAGATTTTTAGTGGCGTGGCTGAGCTCTTGAGTATAGGGGTTCTTTTCAAAGTTCGGGCCCATTACAGAATATGAGCAATATAAGGGTTGAAGGATCGATTAACTCCTTTTGTCCGTAGGTCCCCTTTGTTTCTGGAGCACCTTACGTAAAGAGGCCAAAATATTATTTTCATTTAGGACTTACCTACAGTCTTTTGCTGTAGAAAATTATTAATTAGAATTATTTCTTGATTGAAAGACCGTATATCACATGAAAAATAGTTCACGACATAAATCCGCACACACGATACACTCACATACACACATACAAACATACTTGTGTATATATATATATATATGTGTGTGTGTGTGTGCACGTATGCAAACATATGCATATGATTTTTAAACAAAAATATATGATCGTTGATTCTTCTACAGGGTAATAATTGTTTCGAAGAATGCAGTAAAAAAAAAATAAAGATTTTTCACAGTATCTATATTTTCCAGAAGTGATATCAAAGAGTACTTTTAGGTAGTCATGAATGACTGAATAAAGATTTGCCTTCTGCTCTCTTTCCCTTTGAATCTAAGGAAATAAAACAGTATTATCTTTTACTTAACAAAGAGGCATCAAAATAAAACATATCGTATAAGAAATAAAGAGTAACTCTCGTTCTGGAACTTCAATAATTCAGATATGAAATATTTACGAACTGAGGATAACTAGCATAGTATTCAAGATGTAATACAACAGCATTTTTCCCAAGAAAATTTGACAACCTTATGCAGGAAGGTTAGTTAAATGTGGTGGGATGATTCCGTAGAGTTTTACACAATGACTGAGTGAACTCAGGGTGCAACGGAAGATTACAGACATGAAAATTTTGACAATTATGAAAGCACACTTTAAAAATTAATTCACAATACAACTAAAAACTAAAAATATCTAACCGGGTTACCTAAATCCAAATTTAACTTGACTTAACTCTGATAAAAAGCTGCGCATATATAATACTTGAACGAATACTCATTCAGACGTCCCTTCCGAGAGGTGCTTCTTACCAAAAGGACAATAGGAATGGACCAGGTTTCCTCGTCTATAAAATAAAAAAGAGGCCTTGACGCAGTTCTTCCATTGTCTGGCCGAGAAGGGAATAGAGAGTGCCTTTTTCTATTCTATGTTCTCTCTGAAAACAGAAAGCTGATAACCTGAAAACTGGTTAAAAAAAAGAATTATAACAAAAGGTGGTCTTTAGTTGCACGTTCGAGAACAATTAGCGTGGCGATTCAACCGTTATACGGCTTTATTGCATTTTTTCGTTACTGAGATTGTTTTCGTTATAAAAAAATTTTATTTCAAATAATATTGGTCTTATCGAAAAAAGTAAAAAATAAAAATTTTCTGACCAAGTCATGAAAAGTCATAAATAAAAACCTGCTGACCTAGTCATCAAAAAGTCATTAATAAAAACCTGACCTACTGGTAAAAAGTCACAAATAAAAACCTCCAGACCTAGTCCAAACTTTTGTTTCGTCCCAATTCCAAACCAAAACGAGTCGAAAATTTGATTTATTATGAACGACTTAGGATGCAAAAACGGACAAATTACACGCTAAATCAAATAACAGGAAAGGAGAGAGAAATCAGGCGACAAACCTTTATTGCAAAATGTTCGGCCGCTGTCCGTGAAATCAAACAACCCTGCTAGATGGCCTAAAACGTTTCTCTCCGGACCAGATATCCACAACGGCAACGTTTCTATAAACGAAGTTTTTCCATTTGTAAAAAAAAAAAAAAAAAAAAAAAAAATAGGGGGAGTGCATTTTGTCCGGAACCATACCCATAGGAGTTGCTAGGACTCCCCTTGCGCGCAGAAAAACCTGGTGGATAATTGTTGAATGTCAAATAAAAACTATTAGGTCAGTGTAATTGAAAGTTGCTATTAATAGACTATAAATCCGAATGCCGGACAAAAAAAGTAACGGAATAGGTAAAACAGTGTGTGAATCCTCGTGGATCTGTATGTGGGAGAGCGTGACGAGTGAATGCAGGATATAATTGAGAAAATTTGGTTTTATGGGGCTTTCCTGACAGTCACAAATGTACATGCCACACGCATATAAATGCCAAAAAATTCATACATGTCTATGCGTACGTGGCTTGATACATAGCCTATACTCAAAAGCCATATCAATATATTTTTTTTTTTTTTAACTGATGCTGTTGCTGCAAGAATTACTACTACTACTACTACTACTACCGCTGAGCTTCGATGCAGTTTACTACTGCTAATAAATGACGCTACTTTCTGCTACTATTGTTGGTGCTGCTGATGCTATTGCGTATGCTGTTTTATTGTGGTTACTAAATCTGCTTTCAACTTCATCATCTTTTTTTTCATATTGTTATAATTTCATTACATGTTTTATGGCGTGTTTGTACGGATGGAAATGATGCATTAACTCCAGTTGCTTTATGTCTAAGCCCAAATACCTCCTTGCACTCAACATTCCCGAAATGGAAAGCAAGCCATTCAGTTTTATTAGGTTTCCGTTCTATCAGTATATGAATTGGTTAATGTCTTTCACCGCCGAAATTAAACTAACCCTCTCTCTCTCTCTCTCTCTCTCAACGGAAAGAGAAAAGTAATTATGACAATTCCTTTGCCTATCCAGGGTCAGAGGGAAACAAGAAAGAAACCAGAGAAGAAAAGAGTAAGGCCTGACTCAGGAGGGAGACAAAGACCTGCCTACAGCAAGTATGAGTCGTGGAATACGTAAGTAGGAGGAGAACGCCAACCTTAGCAGCAACATAAGGAGAAACGACATTTATTGAACTTGCTCCCAAGAATACCGATTTGCTGCGAGCAGTTATCGGGATGGATGATCGATGATAGCTGGATAGCAGCTGAAGAAATGGAATACCCCGTTTCTCCAACTTAACTGAACATTGGCAGAAAGTTTTAAAAGCTGATAAAAAGATTGATGAGACATCTCGCGGGAGAAATAGGAGATCCGGGGAAGAGATATGGCAGGACTGAGAATCGATGAAATGCCAAAGATAGGATAGTTGACATCACACGAAACGCCAGTGATCTTAACATTTCGAAAAGGAAAAAAAAATCCATGATACAAGAGCGATATTTCAAACGAGAGTGATAACTCTATTATTTACAAGAGCGAAATTTCAGAGTGATAATTCTAATTTATACAGGAGCGATATTTCAAACGGGAATGATGATTCTATTATTTACAAGAGCGATATTTTTAACTAGAGTGATAATTCTATTATTTACAAGAGCGATATTTCATACGGAGTGATAATTCTACTTTATACAGGAGCGATACTTCAAACGGGAGTGATAATTCTATTATGTACAAGAGCGATACTTCAAACAGAGTGATGATTCTGTTATTCAAAAGAGCGACATTTCAAACGGGTGTGATAATTTTAATATTCGCAAGAGCGATATTTCAAACAGGGAGTGATAATTTTAATATTTACAAGGGCGATATTCCAAACGGTTTGATAATTCTAATATTCACAAGAGCAATATTCCAAACGGAATGACAGTTCTAATCTTAAGCTTTAATAGTTAGAATGATGCAAAGGAATGGTAACATCTACATAAAACCTCTAATTTCCATAAACACAATTAGCAACACGAACAAAATGTTATCGTTCCTAGACAATATTTAAATACTGTGAACTTAAAAAAATTTATACAGGAGTCAAAATACTGACGAATCATGTCTATATTTAACAGTTTTTCCCAGAATCTTCTGCACTTGTAAGTTAATAGCCCATTACATTTTAAATCATGAAATTGCACTGCAAAATATTCTTAAAATGTGCCGCAAACGCCGGAAGATTGAGTACTTCTTTAGACCATTAATGGGACTTAAGATAAGTTCAATTCCGCAAGGTTACACTCATGCAGATTAATAATATAAATGAATACCTGGGGTGGGAACGCGCTTCGTAATGACTAGGATGAATTATTTTAGATCAGGTTATCTTTCAAATTTACTTTTTACTAAAAGTTTAGTTTCATTTTTTGAGGTCACTGATGCCAGCAAAAATAACAGTCCTCTACAGGTCCTGTCATCCTGATTACCATAGTTCCTTTTCTTACAAAGAAGGCATATTATCACTTCTGGGTGATTTGTTCAAAAAATAATAGCAAGAATTGTTAATAAAAAATTCTCTAGACTTTCCAGATTTATGTTAAGTTATCCTTCCTCCCCATTTTACTCGTATCATTCCGACAACTAAATGAAGTGTTAAGTTGCCCATCCCGCCGGCCTTCACAGAAAGGGGACACTGAATCGTTTTTCTAACCTTCAAAAAATATTTAATGGAAAAAATGAAGTATTTGCACTACCGAGTTAAAACATAGTGGTATGACACTACCAAGCACCCATCCTCTTCCACCTCCATCCCCCGCCCATCCCCAGCCCCACCCCCCACCTGCATTGTTCCTGCCTTTGACTTTTCATCACTTTCTTTCGGTCTCTCTCTCTCTCCGTCCATCCGTCCAACTTGTTCAACTTCAATTTCGAACTCTTATTTGAGAACAAATACTTGCGCCCAGCACAAGGAGTCTGAAAATCACTCAACGTTCTGACAATGGAAGTATTTACTGCTGGACTGCAAAGAGTAGCTGAAATTATTATTTAATATAGTGATAAATACGATCTACGCTTTCCGTAAATAAGATGTATTTTTCTTACTTCTTCCAAGATCATTCTTACTCTTTGCTCCATGACCCATTTCGCCTCTCGTGTTTTTGTGTGGTTTTCATTCAGATATCGTCAGCTAAATCATTATTTATCGTCAGACTGGGTCATCTTTTAACTTACCTTTGAATATCTGATGAGCGTGAGTCTCAGGAAAATCAGAGAGAGAGAGAGAGAGAGAGAGAGAGAGAGAGAGAGAGAGAGAGAGAGAGAGAGGAGAGAGAGAGAGAGAGAGAGAGAGAGACTTAAAATTACGAGTTCAGGGAAACTAAACGACCGTAATACTTCGACTGCTATGACGAGTTTCCAGCTCGATCCTGGAGAGAGAGAAGAGAGAGAGAGAGAGAGAGAGAGAGAGAGAGAGAGAGAGAGAGAGAGAGAGATAAAATCAAGAGTTCAGAGAACTGGACAACTAATACCTCGACTGCTAGACGCTTTTCAACTCAATCCAGTCAACGAACAACTGCTTCGAACACAAGCCCTTCCCGAGAGCCCCAGGACAAACAAGAAGGTACAAGAAAAATAATTGTTTTACTCACCATTGTGCAGATTCTCCTCCAGTGGTATAAGAATTGGGAGCACAACGTTAATCGCCATTTTAGTGCTGTGGGACCACCCGAATGTCTGTGAGTATGTCTGTCTGTGTCGTCACTTGTAAACTTCTTCAGCTGGGAACTACGAAACCGTAATTCTCTCAAGAAGCTTTCACGTCATAAACTGTTGTATTAACTTGAATGAATGTGTTTACTTAGACGCTTCTTCTCTTTTCTAGGTGCAGAAAGTTTGATAAACTGTCTTTTTTCAAGTTGATTTTTCCAGATTGTTTCTTCATGAGAAATTATATCCAACACAGCAGTAATTCGACTGTCCACAAATTCTATAAAATCGCTCTGCAAAGTCTTGAAGACCATTTGCTTTCCTTCATGTAAGTCATTTGCACAGTTCATTAGACGCACGTACAAGTAAATTGGGTAATTACCTCCCGTTGCCAGCCTCTAATGACGTGTTCTGAAGACTATCTGCGAACAGAAGAAAACGAAGGATTAAATTCAGGAAATATCAAGAGCTCGTAAGCCCCTTGGGTCGACTATATGGGCAATAATGCACGATTTACTGTATCCCACCTGAGTCATTAAGGCTTAGGTCTCAGTTCAGCTCCTCGTCTGAAAGGGAATGGAATTCTGCTTACGTAAACGTGCTTTCTCTTTTGAAAAAAAAAAATTATATTAATTAACAAACACCAAATATTTCTGTAGCACCTTCCAAAATAACAAAAGTCAACACTACTAACAAGTATGTCTGTGGCACCTTTTTCACTATAAATTACATTTTTGCAGATATGAAGTGAACATGTAAATATGAATAAATTGAATTTACAAATACAAGAGGTATAAGTGTATCTATATACCTATATACTGCATGTGTGCAAAACTGTCTGAAAATAAATAAATTTGATAATAGTACGAATACAATAGGTATAAATCTATCAATATACCTATGTACTGCATGTGTGCAAAATTATTTGTGAAAAAAATAAATTTTATAATAGTTCAAATAACTGCTATCTGCTAAACTGTTTTGTTTATCTGTCTCCTGCCATTTTGAAATTTCAAGGTACCCTTCTATTATTATTAAGGGCTATTATTTCATGTGTCATTTTTGGATCCCATGATCCCCTTTTATTATTTAAAATTTGCTATTATTCCACGAGTCATTTTTGAATTTCAGGGTACCTTCCTATTTTATCTATAAAGGTGCTATTGTTTCACATGTCACTTTTGAATCTCAAGATCCCCTTTTATTATTTACGTAGTTACTATATCATTACACGTGTCATTTTTTGAATGTCATAGTTCCCCCTGTGTTCCCATTTCATTCCTCTTCGAATACTCATCAATATCAAATACACCCAGAAGATTAACCCTGCTTATAAATGCATTTTCAATGTCTGTAAGGAATTAGAAGCCTCTTGGTAACCGAAACTAATTAGGTCGCTGCTCCTTAAGTCTCTACACAAGTCATTACTCATAAATACCCACAAAGTCATTGCAATTAAGGCCTCCCCTATAAAGGAACCGCAGAGTTAAGGGCAATTTCGTCTTTGGCTTCCCCCTCAGAATTAAGCCTTCCCATTACTGACACCTGGGTAGAGCTGTGTCCCTTTCACTTCCATACAGCTGTGTCTCAAACAAATGACTGTTTAGCTTAATGAGTTTTAACCCCCTTACTTACTGCTAAGCCCTGACATTAATATGTACGCGCGTGACTACCTAAAGTTGTGTTATGTATATTTCCTAGCTAGTCCTTTTGAATTTCTTCTTTTTCATCCTGACTGCCACCAATTGCAGTCCACTTACTACTGTGTTCATATTTCCCAAAGAAGCATAATTGATTTTTCAGGAATTATATATATATATATATATATATATATATATATATATATATATATATATATATATATATATATATATACTCAAACATACATATATATATATAAACAATATCATATATATATATATATATATATATATATATATATATATATATATATATATATATATAATATATATATATATATATATATATATATATATATAAAGTTCTGACTCACATCAAGATCAGACCCTAAACCTCTCAAATAAAAGGCAAGGGCATTGGAAACTGACCCACACATCTGAGAGACCTAGGCTCGATAGCAACGTAAATCAAGAGTTTATGCATATATGTATATACATATGTACAATATATATATACATATATATATACACACACATAGACACACACACAACTTACTATACATACATACATATATATATAGATATATATGTATATATATATATGTGTGTGTGTGTATGAATATCAGCGGAAATACATAAAGCACTATAAATTCAAAGGGAAGTGGACATTCCACAATCATGAGTATCTCACATTAATTTCCCCGTCCTGTCATTCAGTCCACTTTCCCTCTCCCTTGGCAGCATTTAGAATAATAAAGCGAATAACGAAAATCGACATAAAGGTCCTGCTTTAGTTAGAACTGATTTCGACGACTGGAGGATATTGAAGCCATAAATTGTCAGTTACTTCAACAAATCTTCTAAATGAAATGTGTATTTCAATGTACGTCTGCCTTCTCACATGTTGTATAGTTGTAAAATAATTGTATGAATATGCATTTAAGGTATTAAGAGACTAATGACACAATCGTATGGCTTCATTTGATTGCATAACAGTCAACCATTAATGATTGAAATGTTATGACACCACAAAGACGCAAATTCCCCGATATTTTACCATTTTTTGTGTGTTCATATAAATTAATCTCACGTTCACACTTTTATCATGGACTGTGGATAAACTCCGTCCATGTGGATAAACTAGATATAAACTATATATATATATATATATATATATATATATATATATATATATATATATATATATATGTATGTATATATATATAGATATACATATTTATATATATATATATATATATATACTGTATATATATATATACACATCTATAATACATATACATAATACACACACATATATATATATACACACACATCTATGATACATATATATACATATATAACGACTGCGTGTGGCAATGGTAGGAGGTGGGGAGTTGGGGTTAAGATCATGGTGCTAGCACCTCAGACCAAAACCAATGCTTGGAAACGGAAGAGGTAATAAATCAAATTATACTAACTATATATATATATATATATATATATATATATAT
The DNA here is from genome assembly GCF_040412425.1 of Macrobrachium rosenbergii. Lineage (NCBI taxonomy): Eukaryota > Metazoa > Arthropoda > Malacostraca > Decapoda > Palaemonidae > Macrobrachium > Macrobrachium rosenbergii. The sequence continues at coordinate 5,450,811 of NC_089793.1, read as the reverse complement.
ATATATATATATATATATATGTATATATATATATATATAATATATATAATACCTATTATAATCTTTTACAAAGTCTCTAGCTCAAAATGTCAGTATATGTCTTCATTCAGAATGTATGAGAGTTTACTGGGGGAAAGTTTCCGGCAAAAAGCAGAATGGCCCTCTCGTAAAAATCTAGAAAGAATTTGGACCCGGAGTCCACGTCTCAGGTATTGGGAGTTATTGACCCGTTTAAAGAACACCTTAGATTTGAACATATTTCCTTGCAAGAAGATTTCTCTTACTGAACTGTGCTCTTGAGAATTTATTACTTTGGAAATTTTTGCGTGTGTTTGTTTCGTAAGTTATGGTAACCCTCGCTCTGTATATTTTACTTGCATACCTGCAAATTTAATATTATTATTATTTAATAAGTCGTGACCTTGGTAAAATAATTCCATAACGTAGCCCTATCGAAAATATAATTTCATTTACCTCTGAGGGCAAAACAAGACAAAAATCAGATAAGTTTTTTTTTGTTTTATCAAAATTCATTGCTTTATCTTTGCTCTAATTCACACTAAAAAATTATTCTATATATTTCCATGACAAGTTTATTTCCTCTTGCCGAGAGGAAAGGGAAGCTGGTCCATTTCCTAAGAGATCTTGTATTTTGGTGAATATATACATAATTATATATATATATATACACATATATGTGTATGTGTATAATAAACATATAAATTGATACATATATATATATATATATATATATATATATATATATATATATATATATATATATATATATATATAATCACACATGTCCATTATTTACACCAAACACTGAAACATACGATATTCTGAGTGATAATACAAGCTCAGAACATGCCATTCCGTTACATTTTCAAACGCTAGCAATACCTGAAACTCCCATGAAACAATTCTGTACACTTCTGTTTTAAATTGTGTCAATACAGGGAAAACTGTATTGCGTTCTGAAAGTATAATGACACTGAAAAGGACATTTCTGAACCAAGAAACGTGAAATGAATGGAGAAAACTTTCGCAGGAGCGTGGCAATATTCAATCAAATTTCGCCCAATTACGCTTTCACGTCTTGCAAGGGAAACCCTAATTTATTCCACGCACGTGGAGACTGGCCCGTTGACTTCGTATCATCCAACTCTAATGGAATTTTCCGCCACGTTGGCTATGCAAACCAATATTTTTCCTGGATGTCTGAGCTATATTCCTCCAGCTGTGGAGAAACGCGGTCAACGGGTTGAATAAAAATGCTGTTTTTTATCTTACAGGTTAACTGAAATGCAAATAAATATAAGGTTTTAGCAGCAGTTGAAATGTATGTAAAAAAAATTATTTTTATTCTACAAGTTATAACTAATCGACGTGAATTAAAGTCATGTACAAAATATCTCTTTTTACTTTACAGGTTAACTGAAATGCAAATAAATATAAGATGGGATTACTTTTAAAAATAGTTGCAATGTACAGTAGTTGAAAAAAATACTTTGACTCTACAAGTTAAAACTAACCCATGTGAATTAAAATCATGTACAAAATATCCATTTTAACTTTACAGGTTAACTGAAATGTAAATAAATATAAGGTAACCAATTTGGGATGACTTTTATAATTAGTTGAAATGTATGTAAATTTTTCTTTTACTTTTACTTTACAAGTTAAAACTAATGGATGTGAATTAAAGTCCTGTACAAAATATCTCTTCTCACTTTACAGGTTAATTGAAATAAAAATAAATGTAAGGTGAATAATTTGGGATTACTTTTAGAAGTAGTTGAAATGTATGCAAAAAATAAATTTTACTTTTACTCCACAAGTTAAAACTAACCGATGTGAATTAAATAGTCATGTACACAATATCTCTTTTCACTTTACAAGTTAACTGAAATGCAAATAAATATAAGGTAAATAATTTGGGATGACTTTTATAATTAGTTGAAATATATGTAAAAAAAAATTATTTTTACTCCAAAAATTAAAAGTAAATTGAAGTGAATTAAACAGTCGCGCACAAACTACCTATTTTTATCTAACAGTTTAACTAAAACTACCTATTTTTATCTAACAGTTTAACTAAAATGTAATTAAATAGGTGGTGAGTTAACAATACTTCAAAAGTTGTTGAAATATATGTAAAAAAAATTTTTACCCTAAGTTAAAAATCGATGTGAATTAAACAGTCTTGCACAAAATATATTTTTTTTTACCTTGTAAGTTGACTGAAATACAAATAAATATGAGGTGGGTAACCTGGCAATATTTTGAAAAGCAGATGAAATATACGCCAAAAAATGTTATTTTTACTCTAATTTAAAGTCGATCTGAATTAAACAGTCAAGCATAAAATATAAAATTTTACCCAATAGGTTAACTGAAATACAAATATTTCTAGGTAAGTCATCTGGCAATACTGTGAAAATCAGTTGAAATACATGGCAAAAAAAAAAATCTCTACATTCACTTCACAATTTTGACCTAAATCGATACGGGGCAAAACCTCACGCAACACGGCATTGAAAACTTACTGAATTGTGCTACCAAAAGGATTATTTTTTCTTCTTCTTTCCTTTTACATTTTGAGACAAGGGTCGTTAAACCCCAATCAGAAAACAGAGACCGGACGACTCATCTCAAGAATTCCTTTTTTCCTCCATGAAAGGATCCCGAGTGATTCATTAAAGGGGGAAGACTCCGTTCAAGGACAGAGGCAGAATCTCGATCAAAGGATGGCCGGCAGGGGAGAGAGAGAGAGAGGGAATTTATATTGCAACAATTCAAAGACTATTTACAAAACAGTGGAGGGATGTTGGGATTTACATCTTGCCATTTCCTCGTGAAATTGATTTTATGTACTGTATATGGGTAATCTCTCATAAGTTTGAATAAGTTTGAAAGCACTTAGTAGATATATATATATATATATTATATATATATATATATACATATATATATATATATATATATATATATATATATATATATATCATCTATATATATAATACATATATATAATGTATATATTATATTATATATACACACTATATATCTATCTAACTTTATGTGAAGAAATTGATAAGTTCAGAGTGGATTGTGGTTAATAAATACTACATATGTATCTGATAAAAACTGACCAGAGATTCTACATATATTATTATATATATATATATATATATATATATATATATATATATATATATATATATATATATATATATATATGGAAGTTGGCTCATATAGTACTAGCCCTCTGATTTTAGCAAAGTTGGAATCAGGAAAACAGCCCTATGGCTCCTCCATCCCGAATGTGACCCACCTCTGTCGCCTAATACCAGGTACCTGATGCATTTATTCGGTAAAGATGAACACTGAATTTTTTATGGAACGGGTCCAAGTCGTTCCTCTGATTGGAATCGATGTTAGGATTCCTCCAAAAGAGGTAAACTGGCAACTACTGGACCACACAAGACCCTCTGATATACTATCCTATCAAACAAAAGGTCTCAGCTTCGACTCCTGAGTGAGAAGAGACGGATTGGCAAGCTGGGTTAAAATCCCATTATGCATCTATAGGCAGTTAATTATGTGCATATTAGTTAGACAACTGTAATGAATATGATGACAAGAGAAGAGGGTGACTATTTTTTTTTATAGGAGACTTATCCCAAAAGACTGCTGAGAAGAGGAAGTCAACCACAAATTCTGTATGTATGTATGTATGTATGTATGTATGTATATATATATACATGTTGTATATATATATATATATATATATATATATATATATATATATATAGTTTATATACATGCAGAATTTATATATACATATATGTGTGTGTCTGTCTGTCAACGATTGTGTGTAGATGTAGTGTGTACATGTTAAAACGGTTCAAGGCAAAAACAAAAAACTGTTTCCCAATCGTACCGAAATCAACTGTTAAAAAATTGTTGATGGATTCTACTGCATAGATCACGTAAGTGCCACGTTGGCTATACCGCTGGTATTAAGATCAGCGAAGACGAGCAACGCTGGGTATCATCAGTACTAGAATGAAAATTTCTTCAGAATGTTGAAGCAACGCCAACTGTAGTAATATAAGACAACAAAACCTCAAGAGTCAGAAACTGATATCAGAAAATAAGTCTTATAAAAATGAATATTATAAAGAAGTGTGAAGCCCTTATAAAGTACTTTTTAAATAATTATATGTTCTCACAACATGCTACATTCATCCCCCCCTTTTTTGTAAAAGAAAAAATCGAACTTTCAAAAACCCATCAAGAGCAGAAAAGTTCAAATTGTAAAATGTGATTCGAAATAAGATTTTTCCTTTCATGAGCCAACTCAATTAACTTCCCTATTACAAAGACTGAAAGCCTTTTTCCAAAAGTGGGGCCATTTTTTCATTAATGCGCTTTTCCCTCTTCGCGCTTTAATTCCAGTCACGAAAACATAACCTAAATTCACAAAGCGGAACTTTTTATTCTCTCTCTCTCTCTCTCTCTCTCTCTCTCTCTCTCTCTCTTGTCTGCATTACACGTCTTCATTTCTACTGCCTAAAATACACAGAACGATATAATTTCTCTCACCCAGTCATTCAAAACTTTTTCCCAACTCGGGCATACCTTACAAACCCCGGTCAGCAGTTCTTTTCACTTTCAGTGTCTTCCACTTTACATCATTCAGCTCTGCCTATCTTCTAAGCCTGCAATCCAAATACTCACTCCATCGATGCATTATTATACTCACTTAACCCAGCATCTCTTAACATACTTCTCTTAATCTGAAAACTATTTCCTCCTTTACTTGCCTATAAAACAACTACTCACTTTCTCCAAAGTAGTTACTCATATTCACCCTCCTTTTTTCAATAGCTGCCTTTTGATTCACTCTCATTTTCCTCATAACAACCTGACCTATCCTCCTGTATACCGTTAAACGATCTTCCCATTTATCGTGCAATTGCTCTTGAAATTTTTTTTCTCTCACTAAATCTCCCATTTCCTCCTCCCACCACTTGTTACTTTTATTTCTATTTCCTAACCTCCGATAACCGGTCCTGGAATTTTGCAAAATGCTCTCTCTCTCTCTCTCTCTCTCTCTCTCTCTCTCTCTCTCTCTCTCTCTCTCTCTCTCTCTCTATATATATATATATATATATATATATATATATATATATATATATATATATATATATATATACTACTATATCTATACCTCCTCTGAAATAACTGTATGAGATGGCATGAAATTAATTAAAAAAGGTTAAAATTATAACAAAATAATTTTTCAAATCGTAATGTGCATAATTGTTAATGGTCTGCTTATGACTTAATATTTCAAAGTTTAAAGATGTCATTTGTAAAACTGGTGACTGACTACAATATGTTTACACACACACATACACACATATAATAATACATATATAATACATATAATACATATATATATATAATATATATATATATATATATATATATATATATATATATATATATATATATTATTAACTTATCACATACACAATTGTTCTGTGCATTAGTACGGATACTTGATCATTTGGACTGTTTGTCCAAGAAAGCTTGTAACTTTTTGAATAAAAACTCCATTAGATACCATCCAGTTTGAATGAGGTCCTTTTAGTAATATATATATATTTATTTACACATACAAACACACCCTTACTAACCCATACGTCATATTATATTCTCATATATTAAACATCAAAGACACCTTGATTTCCATAGCGGTACAGAATCTGAATTCGACGGGTACGTGTGGAGCAGAGTCGAAATCAACTTAATTCACTTTAATGGTTGAACTGATATGTCATCATCACCTGACTGGAACGCCAAAGCACTTTTTCCTATAATTCCCTTGATATATATATATATATATATATATATAGCATATATATATATATATATATATATATATATATATATATATATATATATATATATATATATTTAATTTAATGTGTGTGCGCGTGGTCTAGTATATATACTACAACTCTCATCCATATAATTAGCAAAGAGGAGCTGAGTGAGAATCTCGAGTGAAGAAATAGATAAAGACGTGTTCGACAAAAAAAAAAAAAAAATCGTAACGTTTTGCTTAGGTCTAGAGATGAATATCCATATAATTTAAAAGAGCATGGAGAAGTACACAATACACATATATCGTAACGTTTTAAGCATATATATGTGTATATATAAGTATATATGTATATATAAAACACTGATTTTGACAACAGAAGCCCCAGTCGTTTACCTCGCTGGAAATTATGCATTCAAACATTTTCTCCGCACAAACATTACTGGTTTTTCCAAAGACTGATTCAGGAAAATAAGGGAAGTTCCGGCCTTATCCGAGCAAGCTACGCAGCGCCAGAAATGATTTAATGTAATACGAGAGAGAGAGAGAGAGAGAGAGAGAGAGAGAGAGAGAGAGAGAGAGAGAAATGATTTAAAAGCGAAATGCTGGGGCGAACTGGAAATTCTTGAATAAACAGCGGACTGGAATCTGATTTTTGCCCGAAGATGATTTATGTAGTTTTATCGAAGCTATGCAAATGAAAGGGTGAAGACAAGTCAGTTTATCAGATAAATCAAAATGGGAAATCTCCACGGCTCGCCTTTTATCGATTAAAAAAGAAATGAACCCCTTAAAAGCCTCATCTTTAAATGCTGTTCAGAACTGGCAGCTTTTAGATGACCACCACCACCACCACCTCTCTCTCTCTCTCTCTCTCTCTCTCACACTCTTTCAAATATTCCTCAGAAAACTGAGCCTAAAGATGCACTAAGTTATAGAGATTATCTCTGTACTACAATCTTCTAATCTTTTTATAATTAATCCAAAAATACTTGGACGAAACGAACTGTATCGTATAATGGTAAACTGACGAAGCGAAACAAAAATGCAATGGTTTTGAAGAATTTTTTTCTGCGCTTATCGAAAAGTTATGTATTTCATAATGGAGTTGGTTCGGCATTCATATCGGATTTTGGGGCGATAGTGGTTTAATAGACCAAACTGTATGTAAAAGTTTCTTTCTCTGTGGCAGGTCTCACAGATTTTACAAGACCACAAAAGGGAGAAGGTAATTTGCACCCATTTCACAAGGTATCTCCCAAATCGAGTTTAATATTTCTCTCTTATTCTACTTCTTACCTGTAGTATACTTTTCGATACATCGTACGTTAACTTATTAATCTCTCTCCATTTCTTCTCAGCATTTGCTCTCAACTGAATCAGAGGACTGTCCTTCCATCACCAAAGTCGAATGGGACAGAGATCCAATTGTTTCTCGGCCAAAGGCGGGCCGAGAATGAGCTGTTCCTCTGATCGCAATTGTTTTCTTGCATATGCAAGCAGCAAAAAAAAAGATACGAAAACGAAAACTGATTGCGCGTTAGTGTCTGCTCACTAATTAAAAACCTTGACCCTTTTTTTTTTTTTCGCTTTCGCTCACGAGTATACCAATTACCTTCGTTAACAGAATCGGGCTTCATGAAAGCAATTTTTAATGAATTCCTTCGTTAGGAGGCCGAGGGCCATTTGCTGTCAGGGAAGCAACTTTTGATTAGTTTTCAGTTACAAAACATCTCATTAGTCGCACGGCCGAAAAGTTGCTCAGGCCGTACCTAATTATTTTACTTGGCCAGTATTTCCCGTTGCGTTTTCATGATCAGGTAATACAGTCTGCTTCCGCATCTCTTGGGGAAAGTTTTGCTTTGCAGCGAGTCATTTTCGAAGTTGCCTGTGGGCGCACAATTTTGAGCTGGTGACGAGACACACCTCGGACGAACGTTTGTTAACATGACACGCAAATTTCTGAGGGATGCTTTGCGTGTATAATAAAGCGTAATATTTGAGATAATCAGTAGATTATCATAGAATAGAACAGAATATAGAAATTAGGTCAGGGGCCAAGCGCTGGAACCTATGATGTCATGTCATTCAGCACTGAAACGGAAATTGACAGTAAAAGGTCTGAAAGGTGTAACAGGAGGAAAACCTCGCAGTTGCAATTTGAATCAATTGCTAGGAGAGGGTGAAAGTAAGATGGAAGAAAGAGAATATAAACGGAGGTAGAGTAGAAGGAATGAAAGTGGTTGCAGGCAGGGGCCGAAGGGACGCTGCAAAGAACCTTAGGTAATACCTACAGTGCACCCCCTAGATTGTCACGATATGCTTGCGACTGTCCCACTGACTGCCAATCAGGTTTAGAGAATATGAAAAACGTTTAGCAAGACAAGATATCTACGGTTATATTCCCTGCAAGTCCCCTTTTCGATTATCACCTAACATGTATTTACTCTCGATTAATGTCTTCAATCATCATCAATATCGATTCTCACGCATCTCACTATTTCCCACTTCCGACCATCTTCCTCCCCTGTAACCTCTGAAACACCACTCCAAAAGATTTTCCTTACCTTGCTCTCTCTCTCTCTCTCTCTCTCCTTCCCTCTCGAGTGTTGAGCAAAGGGAAGCATTTTCTAAAGGGAGGCAAAGCCTGTCAGAAGTTATACAGCGCCGCCGAGCATGAACTGGAAGGATTTCGTCCGCATGAGCGGAACTCGAGTCGAGACTGGAGTCGAATCGCAGCCTCCGATGTGTTTGAGATTTTGTGAACCAGGGACGAATTCGGATAATTCCAGATAATGCAATTTGTTTCCTTATTAATCTTTCTTGAATGTGGGTTTCGTCTGCACGTTTTTTGTCTCCAACTTGACTTTCCTCGAGAAGCCTTTGTAAACTCGTCTGAATTTGGTTTTGAATGTGAACCACATCTCTTTTCTGCAGTATATATATTTAAATATGCACATATATATACATATACATACATACATACATACATACACACACACACATAGATATATATATATATATATATATATATATATATATATATATATATATATATATATATATATATATATATATATATATATATATATATATATATATATATATATATATATATATATATATATATATGAGCCTTTCAGTCGAGAAACACGCCAAGCGCCATCCTGGGCCGAAGTGTTTTTAATTTAATTTATTATATCTTAAAAATGGCACTTGGCATGTTTCTCGACTGAAAAGCTCATATACATTCAAATTCAAATATGTTTCTCTCCACAAATTTTTGGTTAATATTTACTTCCACAACGTTAATGTCGAAAGAAAAACCGAAATTCAATTGAAAAGCTGCAGAGAGAAAAAAAAAAACAGTTTAATTTACAACGCGTTCTTTATTAAGTAGCGGGCTTCCCCTCTCATCCTTCCATTAAAGTCTGACCAGAAAGCACAGGTGAAGCATCAAATATTATTTTTCAATACCTCTCTATAATTTCTATATTTCTTTATTTCATTTGCTATAGTCAGCAAACGTTTCTCCCCTCTATTTCTCTCTTTATTGTTAGTTACGTATATTATGAGGTTTTTGTACATAAATTGACACAGTTACTGCCATAATGTAACAAAGCAAAAAAAAAAAAAAAAAAAAAAAAAAAGAAATACGGTATTGAGAGAGAGACAGAAAGAAGCCTCCCCCTCCCCACAGCTCACGGCCCTCCTGGGCCAAAGGTAACATTTCTTAAAATTGCATTCGTATATTACATGGCAGAAATTGACACAATTTCTGCCATTATGGGGAATCTAACTCCCCTTCACAGTGGATGATTTCTGTCCTTCGTATAAACTGTTTTATTTCAGGCCATCGATCACAGATTTTTGTGTGAAGTTCTGAAAGGTGACACATTGGTTACTGTGACATTGCAAACGCATTTACAGTTTGAGGGAACGGGGATTCCCTACCAAACATGTAAATTCGTATATTACGATGGACTTTCCCTTTGTTATGCACAGAGGTCCTACAGATATCGGATAAGTTATGTTGGTTGCATCACCTCAACAAAATACGTACATATATAACATATATATGACTGTGAAATATTTTCTGTTTAAACAGAATTCCACCAGATATAAGGAGCCCATAAAAACGTCAAAATGTAGAAAATAAATGCTACATTTCAGAGGCCAAGCTGTTTCTCTCTTGCCTGAAGAGAGAGACAGTTTGTTCTCTGAAATATAGCATTTATTTTCTACATTTTTTGTTTTTATGGCCTTATAATTGAATATATATATATATATATATATATATATATATATATATATATATATATATATATATATATACACATGCATATATATATACATACATATATATAATATATATACAGTATATGTATGTATATATATATTATATATGACGTATGTCACATTCATTTACAACAGGAAACATGAAAATAATAAATTCAAAAGTTAATGCAAATATTTACATGTACACCCAAATATATATGCAGTTTCTCCCCCCAAAAAACCCCTCTACCCTTTTGAGATGGAGTTCCTAGCCCATACTTTTACACCCTCCCTATAAGACCAACTACAGTCGACTAGCCACTAGGTACATAATCTACTGCTTATGTTACCATAGGCACAATGGATATTTCCACAAACGTAACAGAGTCGTTTCTCCTCATTGGGTTTAAACTCTGGTCTTCCCCCGTGAGGAAAGGTTGGAACTACTGAGCCAAGAAGTACATTTTTGTACACACAAGCACAGACGCACACACATATACACACACGCACGCGCGCACACACACACACAAACACACACATATATATGTATGCATGTATATATATATATATATATATATATATATATATATATATATCATATATATATTAAATATGACACATGAGTCATATATATGCACATAATACATACATACATATATATACATATACATGTGTGTGTATGTATGAAAGCATGGATGTATGAATGTAAGAATCGAGCTTAATCTGGGCAAAGGGCACCACCAAAATATCTATAACCAGAACAATGAAAACCAACATTTCATAAGCAAGTTCATAAGACCCGAAAAACCAACTCCAGGCCGACTCACAGAAACCACTGGGAGGGTTCCATCGGAGGTAATCCCCGGGATAAACGACGGAATCTTCTTAAATAATGCAAACCTGGCGGCTGATGAAATAAGCCAGGCCTTCTTCATCCCATTCCTTGGATATTGTCTTTCCTTTCTCTTTTATCTCGCCTCGTATCAGACAATAAGCAGAAGGTCGGCCGTCTTATTATTCTCACTAAGTTGCTTTTTTTTTGGAGAGAGAGAGAGAGAGAGAGAGAGAGAGAGAGAGAGAGAGAGAGAGAGAGAGAGAGAGAGAGGTTTATAGTAGCGTAGGTTGCTATTTCCTTTGTGATTGGAACTCGGTGTGTGTGAATATGAGGTTCATTGTCTCTCTCCCAGTCTTAATTCTTAATATTTCTGTTTTTTGGGTTTTATAATTTCGAGGGGATTAAAACAAACTCAATTTTCCTCTACTACAAAGCTCTGTTACAGGGCTTTGTGAAATACCTCAAAGATTTACCTTTGTATTTAGACCGTTTGGTCTTCCTGTATTACAAACCTAAGTTACAGGACTTCATAAAATTTTTCAAAGATTTACGTTTAGATTCAAATTGCTTTTTATGAGCTGAACACTACTGGTTGGCAATGCCAAGGCTTTAAATTTCGAAAGTTGAACATACTGTATAAACACTATAATTTGTTGTTTATTCGATAAGACTCATTTAGAGAAAGAAAATTAATCTCAATATTTTGACCTGACAATTTTGCCTTGGTTTCAACATAAATGATCTTTGGGAATGAGGTTGCTAGCCTTATACCCTTTTCTTGACCTCAACTGACGCTGGTACTTCTTCATAACTGAGTCGACTGATGGGCGGCAACCAGGCATCGCACCACGGACCTTCTGATTACAAGCCAATTGCTCTATATCACATAATTTATTTATTTATATCTGTGAGCCTAATAAGGCTTTTCCCTGATAGGTTCAAATCAAGGCATTATTCAAGTCCTGTTCATCCTTTAACTGCTGGGTCAAAGAAAAATACAACTCCTGCGCAAAAAAGGTTCAACATTAACCATCAGCAAACAATGAAACGCCCGCAAGCACTGCGCCACTCACCTCTTTATTGCAAGCAGCCTTGCTTTTCTTTGGCAAACCTCGCCCGCAGTGCACTTCCTTCCCCCGTCAATCATGCATTTATCTATCTCAATTTCTCAATTGAAATTCTACCATACAAATCCCCAGGTATGCATAGTACAGTTATATCTCAATTCTTCAGATAATCACCATTATCACCTTTCCCTTTATACAAAGGGTAACGATTCCTTTCATCTACTGTATCTGCTCTGCTCTTTCCCAACCCGCCCCCCCCCCGCTATCCAGACACCTTACAAAGCCAGGTCAGCTACCCAATGAAATTACCATCACCATACCTCAGCAAATTACTTGTAATCCTGTCAGTTGGAACCCTCGCATTCTCCTTTCTTTTGCCCTCATATTCTCATAAGTAACTTCTGTTTTCCTTTGTGCAATTTACATACAATCCTTCATTATTTAATCGTTTTTGCATTTTTAACTTTATACATACACACACATATATATCTGTGTGTGTGTACAGGATTCTGTAAGTGGGATATGCAAATAAATATACAGAGAGAGAGAGAGAGAGAGAGAGAGAGAGAGAGAGAGAGAGAGAGAGAGAGAGAGAGAGAGAGAGGATTCATTATCATGAATAAATGGCAAACCGTTCTAACCTCATTGCAAGCATTATTAGGCATACAAAAACCTCCTGTCCCTTCTTCCACCTCATTTTTATTGACAGTTTCATTAAACCCCTGAGCAGTTCAATGCATCTACACCGCAAGACTTGAATACTTATTGTCAATGGCACCATAAACCTCACCCCTGTGCCTAAGGGCAACTTTCATTATCTGTTATGACGTCACTGCTTCCTCCGTAATCCCTGCCACCCTCCCGGATTAACTGAATGGCCCTGTATTGTGTAATTTAAATGCTAAGCACATGTAACAATATAGATGCATAATTTAGTAAATGCATATTATTTTTAATTGCATTTAAATAAAACAATACAAATACTTCTTTTCGAAAGCATTAACTTTGAATATTAAAGGTTATCATTTACTCATGATTACCGTAGAACTGATAGAACAAAATAGCAAATGGAATGCGGGAGAAAGGTTTAAGAAGTCTGAATGGACAGGGAAAGGTGGAGAAGGCTGATAGGCAACAGCGACCCCACAGAGAAATAGGGAAAGCTGAAGACAAAGAAGAAGAAGGATAAGAAGACAAATAGAATTGGAAGCTCATTTTATAAACAGGCAAAAGACTATCCATTCAGATTCTATTATTAATTCGACTTCAGTCTTAAGATTTACTCTCTACCTCTTAGCTTAATTTCTATTCATAAATAGGGAGCTTTGCGTAAAGCAAACCAACTGTTAAATACGATAAGAGTATTAAGCAAGATTTCCAACGGAAATAAGCTCGAGGGATGAAAATGTACAGCGGAAATAGTCTTAGAGGGTCAGATCCTATTAATTATAATTCAGGAGTTATTTCATATACCTCTGTACATTACAATACAAATCATATACGTATAAGGATTTCTGAATGGGTAGCCAAACTGACAAAAGCTCAATGCATATATATATATATATATATATATATATATATATATATATATATATATATATATATATATATATATATATATATATATATATATATTATACATATATATATATATATATATATATATATATATATATCATACATACATACATACGTACATACATGAATATGAATATATATATACATATGTATGTATGTATGTATGTATGTATGTATATGTATGGTATGTATGTAGGTATATATATGTGTAAGCGTATTTGTGTATATTATATATATACAAACACATATATTTACTGTAATATATGTATGTGTGAGAGAGAGAGAGAGAGAGAGAGAGAGAGAGAGAGATTTGTGCATGCTTTTCCCTCAACTTTTTCTTTCTTTCGCCTTTCAAATAAAAAAAAAATGATTACATCAAAAGAAATCCTTCGATGAAAATACAAGGGAATGTGAAGCAAAGTCCTAAGGCGGTTTATCGATCGCTTTATGGATTACCGATATACAACAATCACAAGACTGGCATACAAGAGCACTGAAATTCTTTATTCGTGGTCCGTGTGTATTTAATTCTCACTCGAGCGAAAACGTTGATAAGGGTCAGTAACTGTCAGAAATTCCTTTGCCAACTATAAAATGTTTTAACATTAATATTCATAAAAATCTCGTAACCGCACGAGTCGATAAAATTGTGAAGAAATCCAGTGGCGTCAGGTTAAATATAAACTTAAAAATATATAAACAAAATGGGAGCTTTCGAGAATCGCGCAGGTTCTCGAGAGTTCTCGTTTTGTTTATATATTTTTAAAAAATACATACTTACAATGACACCACTGTGGATTTCTTCACCATTACTACTATCACTATCGCTAATGTTTCTCTTGATTTTGCTGCTAACCTCAGTAGCATCAGTAAGAAGAAATTAATTATACCTGGCGGCAGGTATAATTAACTATGTAAATTGGTTTCGAGAGGGATTCCACTGAATTCCGCTTTGCATCTAGTATAAGTCTCCATTCTCTTTCTTTAATCAAGACCTCAGGAAATGGAGGTCTATTTAATGAATAAGGGCCCAACAGAAGAGATGCCTATCCTTCCTTTAGTGGTTTGAATTTTCAGCCGCAAGGGACGGTAATGGCAGAGGTGGAATTTTAATGGAAGCGTTGATTACAGTCTTCAAAAGCACAGTTAATTTTAAGAAATTGTATAATTACTAGTACAGTGAGGGGTCTGGAGACTGAACTTTTGATTTATCCTTGATAGCAGGTAGAAAATGAATGAGTTAGGCATAATAACCATAATTAACTATAAAGGATTCTACAGTGTCTTTAGAATCTTATTTCAATATCCAAGGGCCATCAATGTAAGAAATGATGTATTTTAAAGTAAGCTATATAAAAACAGTAGGGAATTCTAAGATCATTTCGCCCAAGACGAGCCTCAGAGAACAAGAGAGAGAGAGAGAGAGAGAGAGAGAGAGAGAGAGAGAGAGAGAGAGAGAGGAAGCCCTTCCAGTTCGCGACTTAAGAGGCAATACACACTGACAGACATCTGAGAATAAACTCTGATGAAGGGAGAATCAAGTATTATTACCCAAAACAAATTCACAAAATACCATTTTAGCATTTCAACCGAAATTTATTTTTCTTACCCTCACCTACGAAGAAATGAATAACATTACTGACATCAAATAGTCCTTCAAAAGAAGGCATCGTGCTTACCCCATACAAAAATGGGAAAAAAGCACGTTAAAAGAAGAAGAAGAAGAAGAAGAAGAAGAAGAAGAAGAAGAAGAAGAAGAAGAAGAAGAAGAAGAAGAAGACTGACGACTTTCAGTTGGAATTGGAATGAGAATTTAGGCAAAAGGCCAAGC
>NC_089793.1:5420323-5430323 GCF_040412425.1 Macrobrachium rosenbergii | reverse complement strand
AAAGTGAACTTACGGACTAAATGATGATGTTCCTTCAATATCAAGTGACACTTTAGACTTCGGTTTTGTAAGGATGAAAAAATAAAATATTGATGAGAAAATACAGAATTTCCATTGGATCATGCAGAAATGAACTTGATGGACCGAATAGCAGCTGAGAAGTCTAATCTTATCATCGTAATTAATTCTGACACGGTTATGGTAACTGTTAAAAGAATGTCATTGAATTTCATCACGAAAAACCGATTTAATACAAAATAA
This sequence comes from Macrobrachium rosenbergii, assembly GCF_040412425.1. NCBI lineage: Eukaryota > Metazoa > Arthropoda > Malacostraca > Decapoda > Palaemonidae > Macrobrachium > Macrobrachium rosenbergii. The sequence goes on along the minus strand of NC_089793.1, from coordinate 5,430,062 downwards.
TGTTAACAACAATCACATCAACAATAACATCATAAAAACATCACTCCGCAACAAAAATTATTTCTATCTGTTCCCCTCAAGACGCCTCTGACGTCACGATATATCCTCGAGAAATCCTAGAAGCAGAGGGCTTCCCAAGATGCTCACTCTGTCCTGGAATGGTGCTGGAACCACAAAGGATATTGCAGCTAATTAACTTTGGGTTCTGCACATGGGATCTGCTTAGGCAATCTGGCCTAGAAGTCGATGGATCAAGTCTGTTTTGAAACAGATTCTTTAAGTTCCACGAAGGGAAGAAAAGGGAGAGGGAGGAGGGAGGTAGGATATTAGGATGAGGGCGGAAGGGGAGGGAGAGGAGGGATGTTTCCAAGGGAGGGGAAGAGTGGACGGAGATGGAAGAAAATTTCTGAGGCAGTGGAAGGAGGAGGGAGAGGGAGAGAGTGATATCTGCAAAAATTAGGAAGAACTGTTAGCAAGGAAGGGGATGGGAAAGGAGATGAAAGAATATTACCAGAGGAGCGGAATGGAAGGGAGAGGGTGAAATAATATTCCCAAAGTTCAGAAATAATTCAGACTGGGAGCGAGGATAATCAAGGATTTTAGCAAAACAGGGCACAGAAAATCCCAGCCCCAACCATTTTCTATAATTATCTTTAAGTGACAGTTCGTCGGGCGGTTCTACGAACTGCAAGAAAAGACTGAGAGAGAGTCTCCGCCTCCGCCTCCGCCTCCTCCTCCCCCTTCTTCTTCTTCTTCTTCTGCTTAAAAGACGGAGAGAGTCTCCTCCTCCTCCTTCTTCTTCTTCTTATTCTTCTTCTTAAAAAACAGAGTCTCTCCTCCTCCTCCTCCTCCTCCCTCCTCCTCCTCTCCCTCCTCCTCCTCCTCCCCTCCTCCTCCTCCTCCTCCTCCTCCTCCTTCTTCTTCTTCTTCTTCTTCTTCTTCTTCTTCTTCTTCTTCTTCTTCTTCTTCTTCTTCTTCTTCTTCTTCTTCTTCTTCTTCTTCTACAGAAGCTAACTTTTTCACAGCACGTCCTCAAGCAGTATTCCTTCACTAACTCATCAGATGATTCCAATCTTAGCTATACAGAAATGGTTGCAAATGACTCCCTCCCTCCCTCCCACCCTCCAAACTTTTTTTTTTTTTTCCCACTGTCAATTGGAAAAGTGCTCGCAATCCTTTCCAGTTCATTATAAGAGTCAAAGTCAGTCTACCTTTCACCGAGTTGACACTGTCCAAAAATCCGACAGGGGGAAAAATTGCAGTTTCAGTCCTCCGAGGCTCCCTTGGCCGCCAAGCCACTCCCGTCATGAACTACACCAGGTCAGCCAGCAATTACGTTGCCTCAGTAACTCCTCCTCCGACGAGGTGCGAGGAAAACTTTCTTTTCTGAAGTGAATTATTTTTTTATATTATTTTTCTTCCTCGATGGAAAAAAAAAGAAAAAAAATCATGCTGAGCAAACATTCGAGGGCAAGGTCTCTTTAAGATGGAAGTCCATTTCTGGCTTCGAATGGCCCCCTTCCCCCCCTCTCTCTCTCTCTCTCTCATATAGATAGAAGCCCATTTCTGGCTTCAAATGGCTCTCTCTCTCTCTCTCTCTCTCTCTCTCTCTCTCTCTCTCTCTCTCTCTCTCTCTCTCTCTCTCTCTCTCTCTCAGAGTCTCTTATAGAAACAAGACCATTTCTGGCTTCGAATGGCTCTCTCTCTCTCTCTCTCTCTCTCTCTCTCTCTCTCTCTCTCTCTCTCTCTCTCTCTCTCTCTCTCTCTCGTATTTCGTTTGAAGCACTAGACTAGACCATTCGTACCGTGTCCAATATGATGCTCGCCAAAGGCTTTTTATGTTTTCTTTCCTTTTTTCCCATAAACACAATCTATTATTAGCATTCCCATGTTTTTCCCTTGTTATTTTTATATACGAGAAATTAAAAGCTATATGTCCAAAAATCCATCAAATTATTAAAAATGTAAGTTACTGGAATTTTTTTTAAACAACCATTTTGATTTTGATATCAGATTAGAGTTACTGGAATTTTTTTTTTTAAACAAGCGTTTTAATTTTCATATTAGATTAGAATTAACTGTGTCAGCCATCCAACACATTAAATTTTCAACTAAACATAATACATTATTGGTGACCATCAAGAATAAATCATTTAATGTTGAAGGGAAATAGATTTCGATGATGGTAACAGCTGCACATTCTGGACAGAAAACTTTACGATAAGCATAAAGGTATTAATCACAAATTCCGCTACTTCTAAGTTTTATAGAAGGCCATCATCTGTGAAAGCAGCGAACCGAATGACGACAAGGCCACTTTTAATTGAGAATACAAAATTCCCTGTGGCATCGGGGCTGACCGTTCGGACCGCCAGTTACACAGCTATCAGCGTGGAATAAATAGTTTAGTATGACATTGGGCGCTCGGTCAAAGGACTGACCACAAAAGTTTAGCGTCCTGATATATATATACTAGAAATTCAGGTTTATCATTTGCGATCTGGTTTAGTTTTCCACGCGCTTTATCGAGGCATAATGATTTTTCTGGTACACGCACTATATGTGTGTGTGTATATATGTATATATATATATGTTATATAAATTATATTTATATATATATAAACATATGTATTAAATATATATATATATATATATATATATATATATATATATATATATATATATATATATATATATATATATATATATATATATATATATATATATATATATACATTTTACATATATATAAATATATAAACATATATATTAAATACAAACACACACACACACACACACACACACACACACATATATATATATATATATATATATATATATATATATATATATATATATATATATATATATATATATATATATATATATATATATATATATATATATATATATATATATATATTCATCAATACAACGGTCCCGTGGCGTATATAAACATAGAAAGGGCTCGCAGGAATTGTGGAAGGGAATACCGCAGGCACTGAGCTTTCGTCTTCATTCCAAGACCTGATCACAATCACAGGACTTGAAATAAAGACGAAAGTTCAATGCCTACGATCTTTCCTTTCACCTTTCCTGCGAGCTCTGTTTATATATATATATATATATATATATATATATATATATATATATATATATATATATATATATATATATATATATATATATTTTTTTTTTTTTTTTTTTTTTTTGAGGCTCGATGGTCAAAGGTCACTTTACATTGTTGTTTTTCCCAACCAGGCGGTAGTTCGAGTCCCACAGGTGACGAAGCGCATATCAAGTATAATTCCCTTGGGTGCACAGTAAGTATTTCCCGAGGTATATAAAGTGAATTGGACTTCAAAGAAAATTTGAAGCAATATTTGTGAGTATAGAAAAATGTCACCGTATATGTGATACACACACACACACACACACACATATATATATATATATATATATATATATATATATATATATATATATATATATATATATATATATATATATATATATATAATATTGCATTAAACTAAACGCCCTTTAATATCCAATTCGCTCTACTCCAAAATAATATATTTTCATATATATTGTACGAAGGAATTTTAGTTGATAATAAGCTCGTCGTCTCTCATTATCAACTAAAAAATTCCCTCCAAACATATATGAAAATACATTATTTCCGAGGCAGAGCGAATTGGATATTAAAGGGCGTTTGTAGCTTAATGCTTGTACACGAATCACGGTGATGTGATAAAAATTCATTCATATATATATATATATATATATATATATGTATATATATATATATATATATATATATATATATATATATATATATATATATATATAGTGTGTGTATATAAATATATATATATATATATATATATATATATATATATATATATATATATATATATATATATATATATATATATATATATATATATATATATATATAGAGAGAGAGAGAGAGAGAGAGAGAGAGAGAGAGAGCCGGTCAGCTTACTACTCCTTACCATAAACAACTTCTTCCCCGTAAGAAAGTCTGAAAAGACGCAATGCTCGGAAAAGAGAAAGAAGCCACACCTCACCAAACATAGTAGCCTACACCTTGAGTATAACACACACACTCTCTCTCTCTCTCTCTCTCTCTCTCTCTCTCTCTCTCTCTCTCTGTCGTGCGCGCGAGGCCTTATTACAAATTGCCCGTAACTTTGCATGCTGTCACGCCATGTTTCGAGGGAGAAAGAGAGAGAGCTTTCAGTGAGGAAATTTGATGTGCTCTGAGGGACAGCGAGAACGTAAATAATGTTTAAGAAAAGATGGAGAGTAATGTTCGCTGTCTACTTCTACAGAGAGAGAGAGAGAGAGAGAGAGAGAGAGAGAGAGAGAGAGAGAGAGAGAGAGAGAGAGGCCTTGCGTAATTGCGTAATGCCATACGAGAAATGACAGCATGCAAAGTTACGGGCAATTTGTAATAAGGCCTCGCTTTAGAGAGACAGAGAGAGAGAGAGAGAGAGAGAGAGAGAGAGAGAACAGGGGTGGGGGCGGGGGTTTGTTCACTAATTGGTCCGTTTTTTCTGGGATGCTGAAAGTGAAAGGTCGGCATTATGCACGAAATAGATTTTCAAGACAAAAGGACAGCTAGTCACTACACACCCAGCCATCTGCCAACCCTCTTCCTTTGCATTTGTTTTTCTTTCTGGCTCCTTCATGTACTTTAAATATAAATATAAATATAAATATAAATATAAATATAAATATATATATATATATATATATATATATATATATATATATATATATATATATATATAATATATATATATATATATATATATATATATATATATATATATATATGAAAAACTCCTGTCATTAAAATCAATGTGACTTGGGATAAAAAGGAAAAAATCTTGTCACAAACATGAGAGTTAATTGACATGAGAAGCTCATCTTCTTCACGTCACAAAAGTCAAGGTAACTTGGAATAAAAGGGAAAAATTCCTAGCAGAAGTACCAATGTCATAATGACTTGGAATGAGAAGTAAAAATTCCATCTTTTCATATCATAAACATCATTGTTCCTTGGAATGGAAAGGAAAAATTCAACCCTTTTCACGTCATGAAACATCATTATCACTAGGATGGAAAAAAAAAAAATTAACTACATATAAAAATCAATGTGACTTGGAATTACAAGAAAAAATTCAACTTCATATAAAAAAACAATGTGACTTGGAATGTCACGAAAAACTTCAACTTCTTTATATCACTAAAAACAAAGAGACTAGGAATGAAAAAGAAAAAAATGTAACTCTTTCATGTCATAAACATCAATGTGACTTGGAATAAAAGAAAAAAAGGAAAACGTTCAACATTTTCCGGGAAAAAAGTCCAACACGCTTCAAAGAAGAAGCGGAAAAATGACCTTCATCGAACATCCAGGAAATAATATACCTTAAAAATAAATGCTATGTACAGTCGTGTCAAAAGGAGACGATTGGTTTTCAGGTTACTGGAAAGGTAAATGAAGAAACTTTACAAATAAGGACTGCCTACGATGACTAAAAAAAAAAAATAATCTTATTCCCATCTTTTCATTTAAATTAGGTTGAAACAACATTATCACTAATTACAGGCGCGTATAAGCAATTCTTACAAGTCGGCTTTGAGCCAAGGTGGTGTTCATTAGTTTCTTCCAGGAGGATAATGATCCGCAGTTTAATTTACTATTATTATTATTATTATTATTATTATTATTATTATTATTATCATATGTGAGTAGACTCAGTCTTGCCTTCTCTTGCATAACAAGATTTAATGCAGATTCCGAATACTAGCGTGATATGGATAATATTTTTCACCATCGTTACTTATATGCAGTTTTCAGCAACATTAGTGTATTTTCACAAAATTTACCTGTGCGCACTTTTCAAATACTTTAGGTACATATAGTTTCTATTCATTACGTCTTTACATACTATATATATATATATATATATATATATATATATATATATATATATATATATATATATATATATATATATATATTATATTATATTATATTATATATATATATATATTATATATATATATATATATATTATATTATATTATATATATATACATTATACATACATATATACAGTATACATTTTTCATATATATATATATATATATATATATATATATATATATATATATATATATATACAATGTATTTATATGAATCTATCCTGCCATAAAAATAAATGTGACTTGCAGCAGAAAAACGAAAAATTCCCAGTTCTCACAGTGATCCTTTAAGCCCAACTTCACACCGTCGCTGCTTAGGCAAAATCACACGGAACAAAACATCCCCTAATACCCTTTTATTTTAATGACCGAATCCCTTATTGAAATTCGAATCCCTTTAACAAATAGCTCGATGCTCTGGAGTCGGCGTGACTGACAATAACCCCTAATAAAAGCGTACAGGGTATTATTGACACCGGTAATGGCCGGAATATGCAAGGGACTAGGATGCTCTTCCTGTGATACGTGACCCTTTCACAAAATCGTCGCTACTAATCCATTACTCGGTCGATGATACATTGCTGCATGAGTAATGCCCTTCGTAATTGCAATCGGCAGCGCCATCAATTCCACGCCTTGTCACGGCTATGGATTCAAAAGACGTGTGTAAGTGTGTGTGTGTGTGACGAATTTGAGCGGAGAACATCTGAATTCCAGCTTTATATCTGTAGTTTTATTTTCCGAATACGTTAAAATAACATCATGATATACGTGTAAAGAGATATTAATATAAAAAATATTATTTGAAGATCTATCCTCAGATCCTTAAAATATAAAAAAGGTACATTAAACAATAACGCCACATAGGACCGCACGCGAATTCTCGCTTTATTTCTGTGGTTTATTTTTCGAATATGTTAAAAAAAATTCGTGACACAGGATTTACATAAATATTAATAGGAAAAACTTAAAAACAAACATTAAACAATAAGACCACATAATAACTACGAAGCTCAATCTAGCCAGGGCTCTCTTCACAAATTTCTTTCTTCTCTCTTATTTTCCTCCTTTTCTTATCCTTTTATACCATTAGGGGAGACTCTTAACACTGACAAGAGAAAGAGAGAGTAAAGGAGAAGTTGAAAATAAGGGTGAAAAAAAAATCCTTAATTGACGCTTTCTTTATGGCCGGTAACTTTTAAGTTTAGTTCGTAACTTTTCTTTGGTTCTCGGCAGGAGAGAAACTTTAGTGTGCTTTATCAAATCGCTGCCTCATTGCATCATGAAATGTGAAACAGTTCAGATGACTTTTGCCTTTCCACTCGCTTCTAAAGCTGCTAGGATCAATTCTCGTCCAATGTATGTTTAATTTAAAAATCCCCGTTCCCTTCGAGCAATTTTAAAATGTTTTTGATTAGGGTTGCATATCTGTCCTGGAAATTGGTGTGTGTGTGTGTGTGTGTGTGTGTGTGTGTGTGTGTGTGTGTGTGAGAGTGTGTGAGAGAGAGAGAGAGAGAGAGAGAGAGAAAGCTCTTCTTGAGCTTTTGTCCTGGAAATGTGTGACACAGAGAGAGAGAGAGAGAGAGAGAGAGAGAGAGAGAGAGAGAGAGAGAGAGAGAGAGAGAGAGGCATTGAAAAGCTCTTTTTGTGCTTTTGTCATGGAAATATGTGTGTGAGAGAGAGAGAGAGAGAGAGAGAGAGAGAATGGTAGTTCAATCATGGTGGTATTGCAGATTACCTCGCTGACTGCACGTTTTAATCACATACATATAAAATGTTATACGTCGTTCGCATTGAAAAAACTGCATCATTCAATATTTCTTTTGGCTTCATTCTGACTGTTGTTCTGTCACCTACTCTTGTCTTTCTTTTTATCAGTCACTTTCAGCCTTTTCTCTTCTCGTGACTCTCAGCGATAAAATCCTCCACTTACTTCGTCCCTTGCTCTTTAAGAGGCACTTAATAGTGCCAGAATTCATCTCTTCATTAACCACCTCTGATCTTGAAAGGGGAAGGATAATGCATGCAAATGAATGCAAGATAATATTGCGGAATTCGGTGTTTCCAAGGCACTTTCTGCCAGCCTCTCCTCCTACTCTTGACAACAGCGATACCCAAACCGCCTCTTCTACCAAAACTTTGTCATTCAAATTGATTCGCGATTGTTTCAGCGACCGGATAATTTGCATGACCAAATCTGCTCCCTAAAAAGACTCGAGTTTTATCTCGATTTCATCAATTCGTTTCGTCTTGGTTACTGAAGCTCTGCGTTATCCTCATCCGTCCCTGTCTGGAATATTAATCTCACTTTTGGAATACTTCTTCCCTGTCTCCCCTTTTTTTCTGACGGGGTTGAATCCAAGATTAACGACGCAACCTTTGTCATTTCTCCTCGCCATTCTCTGTAACGGAGGAGTTTGTTTGTTTCTCTCTCTCTCTCTCTCTCTCTCACAGATACTGTTCCTGTTTCGGATACTTTTCCTCTGAACTAAAGGAAAGTGTTCCCCCTCCTTTCCCAAAGGAACTCTTGACACTTGACAGTTCTCTACTTCTCTTATGTACCACGAGAAGGTTATCAATCGTCGTACTTCTATAACTATTCGTTTCCCCCTGCGACCAGCGTATGGAATTACCCTGTCTATCTATCAAGTGATCTACGGCCCACTGCGTAATTTTTCCCTTTGCCTGCAATCCTTGCCTGCATGAGGAATTCGAGTTACCAATCTTTTTAACTTTCGAGTCACCAATCTGTTTAGCTTTCTTGTACAGGAAATATACACTGACGTATCAGTCAAAGCAAGCACAAACCCACACGTAAATTCAAAAGCACATTCACGCACAATCGTAAAAGGAGGAATGATTAACCGCATGTTTCATTCGCTCTGAAACAAGACTGACCTGTGCACAGCTCCCTCTCCATTCAATTTCATTTACCGTTCTCCTCGATCTTTCGTTTTCTTGACCGTCTCAATTCTCGGGAGTTTTCAGACAAATCTCGGGCCACAATACCATCATTTAGATCGAAGCTAAGAGCAATCGCGCCGACGTATTGCTCAAGGGGAAATAACGAGTTCACAATCCGCGGGTCTCTCCGTGGCACAAATCATTGTGACAATCGTCCATCTGTTTCGGGCATCTATTAAATGTCAATGAATGCGGCAATGTCGTCCAGTGGTAAATACCACATGGAGGTCGACTGACAAAGGAACCATAATCAATCTGTCCCTCAGGATGCGTTTCGCTGAATGGACCCTCACACAACGTGAAATTTTGGTGCGCCATTTGTAAATTAAATGTTCATTTGATTACATACAGCAATATTTTTTTTTCTTTTTGAAAATCAGTTCCACAGATCATAGTTCATGGTAGTTGATTTACTACTATTCTTGATTGGGGTCTGAGGCAATGTAATTGTGAAAATCTTCTGATGGACAGGACAGGATACAATTTCCAAAAATGTAATGAACTAAATGATCCATGAGTTTCCTAATGTTGCAAATGCACATCAGTACACCAAAGACTTCCCTCGGAATGAATATATGGAATATTTAAATGCAAACTTCTTTTGACATTTAGGCGACTGCTAAGGCATACTGACGATCCAATAAGCAGTTCTGGGAACAAAAAGGAAATGCGAAAACTTGGAGGCAAAAAAATAACTAAAAAAAAGCTAATCTATTAAAAAAATTATTATAACCTGAAAAAAGACAACATC
>NC_089793.1:5395323-5415323 GCF_040412425.1 Macrobrachium rosenbergii | reverse complement strand
GAGAGAGACTTACAGATAGTAACTAAAGTTACACAGAGAGAGAGAGAGAGAGAGAGAGAGAGAGAGAGAGAGAGAGAGAGAGAGAGAAGAATTTTTTGAGAGGAGAATAATTTTTTTGCGGAAAAACACCAACAATGTAAAAGCAAACATTACGTGGGGTCGCTGCAAGATCTGACGCAATAAACATCCGGTGAGGTAATGTGGGAAAAATAATTATGATAATTTCCAATTCTTTTCTCGTCCGGCTGCTCGAAAGCAACAGCTCATGATCGTAATGGGATTTCATATCCGTTGGGAGAACTGAATGGCACATAACACCGTAAGATGGTCTTTTTATGCACAATAACTGATGTGTTTGCGTATCTTGCGCGCTTTAAGTAGGTTTGTTTCGAGAGGAAAATTCTAACGCATGCAGATGATGCAACACAGTAGCTTTGCATGCATTTTTTTCTTTAATTCTTTAAATATTCAACTGAAAACCGTCATGGACAGAGTAAAATAGAATATAGAATTTAGGCCAAAGGCCAAGCGCTGGGACCTATGAGGCCATTCAGCCTTGAGAGGGAAAATGACAGTAAAAAGGTTTGAAAGGTGTAGCAGGAGGAAAACCTCAAAGCAGTTGCACTATGAATCAATTGTTAGGAGAGGGTGGAAAGTAAGATGGAAGAAAGCGAATAAGAACGGAGGAACAGTAAAAGAAATAAAAGGAGCAGCAGCTAGGAGCCTAAGGAAGGGACGCTGCAAAGAACCTTAAGTAACGCCTACAGTGCGCGGCACGAGGTGCACCGACAGCACTAACCCCCTACGGAACTAATGGACAGATTCTACCAACTATAAATCCAGGAGGGCTCCTGAGGGAAATCAGCCTGCAGAGGGAGACGAATGACAGGAAAAGGTGATAAATAAATAAATAAATATGAGGAGACAGGAAATAAAACCGATACTCCCGAAATTCTGGACACGTCGGCAAAGATCGGGAGTGAATTTGCTCCTCGCTTAAATATTTGCAGATCAGAGGATTCCGCAGCTGCACTAGGCAGACTATCCCGCATTTTAGTGGCAGCCAAGATAAAACTCCTAGAATCCTGAAAAGGGTTAAACCTGATGCTAGAAAACGCTACACTGTTTGCAGCAATAGTTGTCTAGCGTTGCGAGCAAAATTCCTGGTCTGGTACAGAAGAGGGCAGAGGAGGTCTGACATCACGAATTTTCACTTTACCACTATGCATGTTTAATCATTGATACTTCTATCAAACTGACCCTAAGATTGGCAACTTACCCCTTTATTGGTGAAAGAAAGTTGAGGGAAACTGGTTTTGATCTTTCACAAAGTACAAGTGACGCCAGTTTTAAGCCACAAATCAATCAATTACTCACAAAGCATAAGATGCACAATGGTACCTTCCCCAAATAGATATCAGCTTTTTTCTAAGAAGATATACATTGTCATCACCATTCATCCGTTCTTTGCAAAATTCTTTCAACAATTATCTGCGCAAAATTTTCATTAAGTTTAGTATCCGTATTAATAAACTCACTTTTTTTCATAAATGAATAAATAAATATACATGTATATGTATATAAAGAAATGCTGCTATGTGTGTTTAATAAAATGATATAACTGCATTCTTGTTCGCATTATAAAAAACATTATAAGTATCAACCACCATTTTATACTTTAAGGGAATTATATTTTATATACAAATATATATGTATATATATAATGCATACACACGCACAATATACATATATATATATACAATATATACATATATATATACATATATATATATATATACATATAAATATAAACACGTGCATGTGTATATAAACACACATTACTTCACTGATACTGAATTTCCTGAAAAAAATTTTTTTGCATTAATTTTTCTTATGTAAACGTCAAGATTTGCAGAACGAGAAAAAAACCCCAAGTGACAGAAAGAATATGAACAAGAAGTTTCCGTAATTTGAAAGGTAACTTTCCTTATTTCTTGGAAAAAAATTTCCATTTTAACTTTGGGGAAAAACAGCTCCAAGTTTTTCCCTTCCCTTCCCCCCACGCCCACCCTATTTTTCTCTAAGACAGAATACCCCCATCCCCCTCCCCCTCTCCATTTTTTCTAAGACAGAAGACCCATAACTTTATGGTTTTTCTTAGCGGTGTGTTTTGCGGTCCTCCCAAAACAAGGTATAAAGTTTATCTTCTAGTAAATGTATTGGTGGGATGAAGACAGAATATTAGTTGAATTAGAAATGGTGATCATTCTCTAGGATAACATTATACAATGACAAAGGTTTTAAAAAGTTTGATGTCGTCTACAAATTCCAATATCGAAAGGTAGTGACGAATTTATTGAGCAGATTTGATATTAAAATGATGAGACTTATTTTCGCATTATGATAATCATTCGTTATGATTTATTTTTGATGAGGCCATTTCCTCATCATGATTATCACCACACAATTAACTTTGAAGGAAAAACAATTCAAGGCTGATTAAAACTGAAATTAACTTCCTGCCAAAAAAAAAAAAAAAAAAATTCGCTAATTCGAGTACAAAATTTTTCGCTCAGAAAGTGTTCTATTTCAGCTGACTCATCGTTACTTTTACATACCAACAAGACAGATAAACAGAAAATATAAATAAATAAAGTTAATATATATATATATATATTATATAATATATATGTATATACATTTATATATATATATATATATATATTATATATATATATATATATATATATATATATATATATATATATATATATTATATACTATATATATATATATATATATATATATATATATATATATATAATATATATATATATATATATATATATATATATATATATATTATATATATATATATTAATAAATATATGTGTGTGCGTGTGTAGACACACACACGCACACACTGAGGCAAAGAGATACACGAAGCAACAAAAAGAAATGGTGGTTCAGCGGCAAAACGAAGAAAAACATCCCTTAGATACAAGATCATCTGAAGAGAAAAAAAAATGACGTCTAGCAAGGTTATGTTTGCCTCACTTTTGCAGTTGATTTATCTCGAGATATTTCTTTCTTTTTTTCTTTGATATCGTATCTGCCTTTTTTTCTTTATTCCTCTTCTTCAGTAATAACAGAAGCGAGGTTTCATCAACACAACATGTGCGAAGCAGTAACTGAACCTTGAAATATATATATTTTTTTTTTTTTTATTTTTTCTTTCTCGCGAAATGGTGGCTTTTCCTTCTGGGCGTATTTTCGATTTATAAAAGAAACTTATGATTTTTCACTGGTATTTCGTTTTTGCTATTTTCCTTATTCATTCTGAAGCTTTAGTATGCAAGGAAAGAACTGTTTCTTGTTGCACGCGTGACAGGAAGGATGAACTCGTGCCAACAAAGTTTTTAATTTTCTAAGTTAGTAATTTATTTTCCGAGATGCTTTGGTGGGGTAAGAGAGAGAGAGAGAGAGAGAGAGAGAGAGAGAGAGAGAGAGAGAGAGAGAGAGAGACTAATTATCTCATTCATATACTATGCTACTGCGGAAAAATTTAATAAAAGGTACATCAAACCAGAAAAACAATACGATCAAAAATTTTATGAGAAGCCGACGGGAGGGGAAACGAATGACCTAATCCACCCCATACATGGAGACAGTTAGGTTGAGGAAGGAAGGAAGGATAAAATAAAACGGTGGGTCCTCAGCCTCGCCAAAAATCCTAAAAGGAGAGATATAGAAGAGGGATAAGTCCTTCCTGGGAACCCATTTTACGTCTCATCTGGTTTTCGTTTGAATCCTTCAAGGATCTGAATAATGGCTCCATACCAAAAGGTCTTTAAGCCTCTCTGATGAGAGAGAGAGAGAGAGAGAGAGAGAGAGAGAGAGAGAGAGAGAGAGAGAGAGAGAGAGAGAGAGAGAGAAAGGTTATCTCTCCATTAGCGTGCCTCGCTGGATTAGCTTCAGTATATCGAATTCCCTCCAACTCTCTCCATCGTCATGCTTCATGTGGCTTCGATATTGAAGCTGCCGCTTGCAATGTGTCTCGGAGGTGTTTCTTAATTGTCTCTCATTCTAATTTCTCTCATTGGTGTCTCATATCACTTTCACTTATTTGTCTCTCATTTTACTTTCTCTTGTTGGCCTCTCATTTTACTTTCACTGATTTGTCTCTCAATTTACTTTCTCTTACAGGCCTCTCATTTATTTTTCTCTTATTTGTCTCTCATTTTACTTTCTCTTATTTGTCTCTCATTTTACTTTCTCTTATTGGTCTCTCGTCTCACTTCCTCTTATATGTCTCTTATTTTACCTTCTCTTATTGGCCTCTTATTTTATTTTCTCTTATTTGTCTCTCATTTTACTTTCTCTTATTTGCCTCTTATTTTATTTTCTCTTATTTGTCTCTCATTTTACTTTCTCTTATTGGTCTCTCATTTTACTTCCTCTTATTTGTCTCTTATTTTACTTTCTCTTATTTGTCTCTCGTTTTACTTTATTATTTGTTTTACACTACAGGAAACATAATTTCCGAGCTAAAACTACACAACTACAGACAAAAAATATGACCATTACATAATTTTTTTACAGTATGTGTACATTAGTTGCGTCCCTTGTCAGAAGTGCCAACGAATACATTTATCAAAGAGCATGCGTTCCAGTTTCGAAGTTACAAAGAGATACTGAGTGTCTTTGACGTGAAAAATGCCTCTGAGTCAGTAATTATAAAAAAGAATATTCTAGCATACATACATTACCGGAATTAAGGACAAGAATATATTCACTATAACTTTTGGGGCTCAGTATATAAAACCCCATACAGTCGCTTTGAGAGACTTCGCTGCTCTCAGCAAACATGACTGACAAAGCGAGAGCTTCTTACTCACTGACATGAAGTAGAAATAAGGGAGTTTTCACCGTTTTCACTCTCGATACATTAAACACAGTACTCTTCTGAAATATTACCCAGACACGAGCCCAATAAAGTTGTAATGCTATACACATACGGATGTCAGCTTGAGCAGCATTCTAGCCTGCGGAAGAGAGAGAGAGAGAGAGAGAGAGAGAGAGAGAGAGAGAGAGAGAGAGAGAGAGAGAGAGAGAGAGAGAGAGAGCAGTTCCTCAAGTGCCTATCAACCATGACCTCAGATGTTATGAAGTTGAATGCGTCTGTGAACTTGGTGTTGCAACGCCAGAAGTTTTCGAATACCTCTCTCTACTGACTTCGAAATGGCATCATTTGCATTCCTCTCTCTCTCTCTCTGTGTGTTTCTACGTGTGGCCTGGGGGCGCTCGCCTTCTGTTTATGCAGCCTTCGGCACTGGCATTAAAACGCCTCCCGGTGGGGATATATAATATCTATGAGGCAGATGCGTGTATGAAGGACAGGACCTCCTGAACAAATGTTGATAAACCTTACTCTTCAAGTTTTCGTTCTGGGATCAAGTTGGTCGAACAAAGATTAATTATCTTAAGCCATTACCGAAACTAGCTCAAACCTTTAAACATACATTGTAGCAGATTTTCACTTGTGATTAACTGAAAAAATCAAGTTCCAACTGGTTACGAATCAACTTGGTCACATTCATGTTATTTTCAAAGCAACAAGAGCAGTGAAATTCTGACGTCACTTCATCGTCACACGTCTAAGATTTAAAGAGATAAGAGTTCCACACAACAGCTGATGAGACCTCGATAACAGCGACAGATTCCTCGACAAAACCGAGGAAATTTTTTGTCGAGGCCTAACGCATCATAGCAAGAATTCCTCGTCGGGGATTTTTTTTTTTTTTCGAAGTCTAACCTTCCATAGCAAGTAAAGCGTTTTAAAATATTTTCTAATTTCCGGGAAAATTGTCTAATATTCACGAAAGACAGAACGACACGTCTCCTGGTATGCTACATTTTTCTAGCGCGCACAACTATGCGTCGTATAATGATAAAGTTAAACCACAAAATGTTATCGAATAAAGGATGCGCAGAAGCGGCCAATCTGTGCTCTAAATGGCTACAGGACTGAAGGCGTTGCACAGAAAATGGAAAATTATTTTTGAATCTGTGAGAAAAGGATAATGGGATAAACCCCATATGCTATTACCCAATAACCTCATCATTTCTAGTTACGTCATCCCTAATATTCCCGAGCGGAGGATGGATAACGCTACTGTATTTGTCATATTTCTAAATCGACTTTCAGACTTTTATTGGTAAGTGAGCCAGTATAGGTAGGCTAACTTCGGTATCAAATAATTTACGTTTCTCTTACAATAACGAAATCTAAGTAAGACGCAAATTTAAAGAACTGGTAAACAGGAATCATTACAAATTCTCAATATTCTGTTTTTCTTTACCACTGAAGAAAAAATGAATACACAAACATTCACACACGTATACTGTATATATAATGTGTGTATATATATATATATATATATATATATATATATATATATATATATATATATATATATATATTATATATATATATATGTGTGTGTGTGTGTGTGTGTGTATGTGTGTGTGTGTGTGCGCCACCGAAAGACTGTTTCAATATCATGACAGTAACGATCTGTTAAATAAAAAAATTTACGAATTATCAAGGCAAATATTAATGCGTTTAAGCGATATTTAGACCATATCACCTCATTGTTTATGGAAGCAATTTTATGTTAACGTTGAAACATGACTTCAGGCAATCACTCGCAACGACGCTGGCAATTCCAGAGGAAAACATCCTAAAATATCCTAGATGAGTTCCGGACGATTCATGCGTGTCACGTAACCCTTGTAAAGGATTTCGCGTGATGTTACGCAAAAAAAGGGATATTTGTAAAGCGGTAAAAACGAATAAGCCGCTTCGCAGTATGAGAACAGAGAGGCACTACAAAGCGACAAAACACAGGCTTACTCCATCAGCGAAATAAATAGTAAATGAACGCGGGAGAGAAAAACGAAGCATCGCTTTCCAGTTGAAGTAAGTGATATTCTTTGGCACTCGTATTTTTTTATTACTATTATTGTTATTATTTTTTTTTTTTTTTGCTTCTCTTCCAAGTGATGGGTCGTTAAGCCCCAATCAGATAATGGCGACCACAGCACCACTGGCGGGGAGTTTTTTTTTTTTTTTTTAAGTAAACCTCTTACTTTCTTCCATCGGCGGTTTTGCATCCAAAGCTTCCAGAGTGATTCATTAAGAGGGTTAAAGCTTCCGTTGCAGGGGTAGACTCGTTTGAGAGAGGCTACCCCTTTTTTTCCTTTTTGTTCAAAGACACGAGTTTTTGGGAAACTGTGCTCGACTTTCAGCATCCGATGTGCGAGCGTAAGTATCTTTGGATTACCTAATTGCGCAGTTACATTGTATTTGTAACGTCGTGTGTGTGTGTGTAAGATATATATATATATATATATATATATATATATATATATATATATATATATATATAATTATATATATTTATATATATATATATATATTTATATATATATATATATATATATATATATATATATATATATATATATATATATATATATATATATATATATATATATATATATATATATATATATATATATATTTATATATATATATTTATATATATATATATACATATATATATATATATTTATATATATATATATACATATACATATATATATATAAATATATATATATATATATATATATATGTATATATATATTTATATATATATATTTATATATATTTATATATATATATATATATATATATATATATATATATATTTATGTATATATTTATATATATAAATTTATATCTAATATACATACATACACACACATATATATATAATACATATGTAATACATATATATGTATATATATATATATATATATATATATATATATATATATATATATATATATATATATAAATAAAAATGCAATATATCACATGTATACATATGAACCTTCTGTGTTGCTGCGTGACCAAACTAATGCTATGGAAGTTTTCTAAATGGTGGTTCATCCATGATTCACAGCATTCATAATATTTCCACGCCCCATGATCTCGCGCGCACTGCATTTAAACAGACTGATTAAATGACTCCCTTTCGTACCCTTTTATTGCAAATGACTGAAAAGATACTTCCGGCACTGATGACCACAGGCGTTGCGCTGCCAGATTAAATAGACAAATCAATCGATCCCATCAATTTCTTAGTATCCCAGCCCAGGGTTACTGATCCTGTTAGCGTTAATGTGCTCAAAAGTTAAACATTTCACTTTTGTAAAGGTTTTTTTCTTCCCAAAGCTGGATGGCGAAGTTACGAGGTGCGTATTTAACACATACAAAAATGCTGATCACACAGAATGAAACATGAGCATAACGCTGGTTACGGATTACAAGTTTTAGTAAAAACATCTACTAAATATTCCGTTTTACCCGAATATTAGTTATTCATCGCTAGGCTGAACAAAAAGTTTAAAACGCTTTGAGAGTAGAATTCCCTAAACGAATAAGCCCATAAAAGCCAGAACTTCTCTTACATCCGGTCCCTGTTTTATCAAAGACATATAAAGTAGTATTAAGAGCAGGTGTTTCCACAGATGTATTAGGATGGGAGCTTTCACATGATTCTGCTTTTCAACCCCCCCCCCCCCCCAGGAAAGCAGACGGGGTTTTTAAAAGATAAAATCCTCATTTTTTAAGTGAGGTCTTTTTTGTCTACTTTTAGTTTTGTGGTTCAGAGTTCTAAAACTGTTGAAATTTAGGACTTTACAAAATTAAGCTGACATTACGTGTTTATGATGCCTCTGTTGATTACAAAATTAAGCTGACATTACGTGGTTATGATGCCACTGCTGAATGTTGAACATTCCAATTCGTTCCTCTTTTTTTTCCCGTAGAATTAGTTTAAGAATATTATGTCCAGGCTGTCAGAGAATCATCTAGTTATTAAATTCTCTCGCTCCCATGCTTCTGTTTTTCCAGATTCCCCATAATCTTTCCTCTTTCAAGCGCATGTTTATTGCTCGGATTAGGGCCGTTTTTTCTTCTTGATACTTTATATCTGTAAGGGTACTTAGTTACCTGTTCCGCTGGCTTCCATAGACTGCGAAATGGAATTAGTTCAAGGTTACCTAGTAACACTACATCTCTAAATCATATAAAGGGAAATATAGAAAAACCTAAAAAAAAAAAAAAGAAAAGAAAACAGACGTAATCGGCCTTTGTCACAAATCTGTTTTCTGTCTCCTTGGACTATCCTCCTTGCATTTCAATACATTTTTTATTTGTTAATTCAAAATTATTATCATTATCATTATTATTATTTATTATTATTATTATTATTATTATTATTATTATTAGAACAATCCCAAAGAGACCATATTATTATTATTATTATTATTATTATTAGATGAAACCTATTCATACGGTATTACAATCCCACCAAAGGAGCCATGACTTTAAATTCAAAATTATTTTTATTATTATTATTATCATTATTATTATTATTATTATTATTATTATTATTATTATTATTATTATTATTATTATTATTCAGTAGATGAAACCTATTCATATTTTGGAACAAGCCCAACAAAGGGGCCACTGACTTGAATTCAAGCTTCAAAGAATATGGTGTTTATTAGGAAGAAGTAAGAGGAAATAAAGGAAATACAGAAAGAAGAGAGACCCACTTATTAAAAAAGTAAAAATAAATTAACAAATAGATAAAAATGTATTAAAATATAAGGAGAATAGTATTAGGGTAGTAATGATGTCTCTATCTCCTCCCTCAAGGGTGAGAAAAATCAAAATCCGTACACAAATGGACTTGCACAATGTCCGCGTACAATGCCCTGGTGTTTTCTTGAAGCAATTGCTTCAAAAGCTGAAGGTAACGTCAGCAATTTAAAAAAGAAACCTCATTAGATCAGGTGACTAAGAGTCACCACTGAATATTGCCGCAACTGAGGTCCTTTTCCTCACTCAAAGACTTGACGTTTAGTAATGATTCTCGAGTGCACCAATTGCCTTCGTTAACAGGAAAAAAAGTTTTCTGAAAAGAGATTTAATGAATTCCTTCGTTAAGAAGCCCCGAGCTATTTTCTTTCTGTGAAGCAACTCTTGATTAGTTTTCACAATCACAAAACATTTCATTATTTCCTTTACAAAAAAAAAAATTGCACAAAAAAAATTTAGTAAAAATTTTTTTTTTTTTGTCACTTTCCACGCTTACAAAAACAGCGCACTTCCTTTCACAAATAAACAAGTAAAAAATGCGCCGAAATTTCTTCGGCTCAATCGACTTTTCTGCACAGCCGCTACAGAATATAATCACAGCTTCAGAAAATATATCTATCTTCCGGTGGTCTTGGTACAATGCTGTATGAGCCGCGGCCCATGAAAATGTAACCACGGCCCGGTGGTGGCCTGTCCTATATCGTTGCCAGAAGCACGATTATGGCTAATTTTAACCTTAAATAAAAAAAAACGAGGCTAGAGGGCTGCAATTTGGTATGTTTGATGATTGGAGGGTGGACGATCAACATACCAGTTTGCAGCCCTCTAGCCTCTCAGTAGTTTTTAAGATCACAGTTTCAGATATTCTATGACTCCGCCAGAAGATGAAAATTCTTAAACGTAATACTCCCATTACCGGTATTCACAGGGCAGTTGTGTAAGGCCATGGTGTGGTGCATCAGAGAGGTTCAGCCAAGACAATGTTGCGATAAATTGCCGAATCTTTATTTTAATTAGGCAATTCTAGCGGCTGATGAAATACGCCAAGAAAATCGTCTGCCATCTGTTTAACCTCGTCTCGCATCACACAATAGGGAGAAGGTCTGCCGCCTTATTACTGTTCTCATATTGGATGAGAACTGAATATAAAATTTAGGTCAAAGGCCAAGGACTTACGAAGTCATTCTGCGCTGAAAAGGAGATTGACAGTAAAAAGGGTTTCAAAGTGGTAACAGGGTGAAAATCTCGCAATTGCACTATGAAACTATTGTCAGGAGAGGGTGGAAAGAAAGATGGAAGTAAGAGAATATGAACAGAGGTACAGTAAAAGGAATGAGAGGGTTTGCACCGCGTGATGGTGCACTGACAGCAGTAGCCCCAGCCCCCCTCTCCCCAAGGTGACCACCACCTTATTCTCTCCAGTCTTTGCCAGCTGTCTCTCGACGGCGAAGGTTCTTAAGAGCCAGAATATACCGTGATTTCCAGACCTGTTCATAAGGAGACCTTTTCTTCCCCACGCCCCCCCAACCCCCCTTCCTTCCTGTGTTACAGGGTTTCAAGGATTTAATTTCAACTGGAAGATCCTTTGCGCAGTTCTCATGGCTTCGTTAATCTCAGTTCTTCCTCTGACGTTACATAGCGATGTAACATTCACGCAACCTTTCAGCAATATTTTCATAAAGAAACGCGATATTTCTCCTTACATATACTGTAGATAACTTTACCTTTGCCTCCTTGAAATATACTCAAGGGCAATTTCGAAACTCTAGTGTCTTTTTCCAGGTACTTATGGTAGACAGTCTCTCATTTGTGTTATATTAAAGTATATATATAATATATACGTGTATACAAATATGTGTATATATATACTATACTGTATATATGTATATAAATACATATATACATATAGTGTATATAAATATGTGTAATATATGTTAATAATAATATACTTAGTATATACTTAGGATAACTATACAAGCAAACTGATTCACTATAAAGAAGAGAGAGAGAAATAGAGAGAGAGAGACTCATAAGAGAGAGAGAGAGAGAGAGAGAGACTTTAACCAGAAGCCGTGCCCTCCGATTTTCATTTCGGGCATAATTACCAGCACAAAAACGGCCATCACGCACCCAATTCGCGACTTTATTGAAAACTTCATTAATCCACAGGAGCTGTTTATATACTACTGCCCGATAAACTTGAAAGCTGCCGCCGACGCCATCGATCTGCGCTCGAATATTTGGCGAGTGAATTTTAACCTTCATTACCCGTGACGTCACGGCTCCCTCTATTATCACCGGGCCAGATTTACTGAATGGGTCTGTAGAGCCTAATTAAAACGGAATTCCCGCAACGCGATGGTTATACGGCTTACCAAATGCCAGGGTGTTCATTCCACGGGCATGAGGGTATTTTGGGAATTCCCTTCATGAAAAGACCCTCATTCAAAATGGGATTATTATTATTAATTATTATTATTATCATTATTTTATTATTATTATTATACTAGCGAACGAATATATCTGTGAAATTAGGTGTGAGGCCGTGAAGGTTATTTGAAAGATTCTCTTATTGGCAAAAAGAAAAGAACAAAGTGGGACAAAGGAAAGGTGAACACCCACACATACAGTATGTATATATATATTATATACATATATTATAAATATATATATACATATACTATATATATATATATATATATATATATATATATATATATATATATATATATATATAGATAGATAGATAGATAGATAGATGAATATAGATAGATAACATATATATATATAAATATATATATATATATATATATATATATATATATATATATATATATATATATATATGTACAAAACATATATCTACATACAATATGTATAAAAACATAGTCTATATACATGTACACATGCATTATACATGATTCGATTTAATATAAAAGTTCTGTCGAATCACACCGTGTCCTAATTAACGTAAGGGGTGTGATTTAATTACAAAATTGGTACCAAATTTCGCCGGAAATATCGAGTGGTCATTGTAACTCACAAAATCTGTCATTACCAAAAAAAAAAAAAAAAAGTTATTTTAAAAATTACGGAACTAAATTCGTTTCACTAACACACAATGTGGAAGACCAATCGCCTGCAGCCGCTGTTATTCGAAGCAGCCAATTAATGAGCGGGTTACATCTGATCCGCTCCCGTCAGGCGTCGCAATTAGCGTCGACGGCGGAGAGGCCAGCGACGGCGGAAGCGTTAACAGACGAATATTATCCGCTCCTAATGCAAACGGGGGCGAAACTCCGTGAACGCAATATTTCACAGCTGGATTCCGGAGTTTTGACTTGTTATCGACATGATTACGCAGTGCTTGTGATTCGCTTTGCTTGGAGATTCCAGCGTACAATAGCAGCAGCGCTTTCGGGCGAAACCTGCTTGCTTAACAAGCTTTAATTTTTTTCTTTTTTTCTTTTAATTCTAATATTATTTAACGATAAAGCCATGACCTAGTATGAGGTAGACACTAATGTATATACACCCCATACATACGTATACTTACACAGACATGCACAGTCGTGTATGAAGTGGCTAATTTAGAAGTGTCATACAAAGGGGGTTCATCTTCGCGGTAGCGACCAATATCATATATTTTTTCACCTAAAGACATCCCATTTTTACGGAAAATCATAGTAAACGATGCGAAAATATACGGAATAGCAGGCCTCACTCTAAGGTTTTCATATATATATATATATATATATATATATATATATATATATATATATATATATATATATATATATATATATATATATATATATATATATATAATATATATATATATATATATATATATATATATATATATATATATATATATATATATATATATATATATATATAACAGCAAATATGCAGCAAACGTGCCTCGCTGTCGAACTTCTCGGTTCCCGAGGTCCTTCATCTCTCACGCTGGTGCACTGCTGAACGGTAGAACAGCCACCCAGAGGCAGAGGTTGTCGTGCAATTCGAACTTCAGAAGTTCAAGCGAAAATGCAATGCATTAATACCTAATACTATTCTTCTTGCATTTTGATACATTTTATCTATTTATATCTGTTTATTAATTTTTTTTCTCTTTTTGATAAGTGGTATCTTCTTTCTGTATTTCCTTTTACTTCCTCTTGCTTCTTCCTATGAACATTATATTCTTTGGAAGCTTGAATTTCAAGTCAGTAGCCCTGTGACTTAATTAATAATATGTGAATAGATTTCATCTGCTGAATAATAATAATAATAATAATAATAATAATAATAATAATAATAATAATAATAATAATAATAATAATACATTTATATACTATACACACACACACACTTCCTCTTGCTTCCTACACACATGTGAATATATATAATAATATATATATAATATATATTTATAATAATACACAAATACATAGTATGTACAGTATATGTGTTTGTAAGCGTGTACATCTGCCACACCGTCAAAAGTGGCGGTGGCAATGTATCGAGACATCAAGTCCTAATATTGGAACATGACAATTTATATAGGTGCCACCAGTGACGAAGGCTCGGCGACAATAACTAAATGCTGAGTGTTTTTACCTATAGGTACTGTAGTTTATACCGAAAATTATATAGATGAACACTGCGTTGTACAGTGTATGTATGTGTAAATATATATATATATATATATATATATATATATATATATATATATATATATATATATATATATATATAATTCAATTTATTAATGTACTTTGAGAGATATGAAAGGAACATCAACTGAGAACATGTTTTTTCATCATATGTTTTTGAGAAGACATAGAAACAGCTAAAGATATTATTTTATCATCTGTCATTGCAATACCAGAGACTGAAAACAAAATCCTGAACGAAGTAAAAGCTTTTTCTTATTTAACAGAAGAGACCAACGGAAGGGGAAACCTAAATGTCATTTTTTATTGCCCAGGCCCGAAGAAAACAAGGAAGGAAGGAAGAGAGACAAGCCTCGGTCATAAACGAATGTGGTGGCCAGGAACGACGAAGGAAAGGGGAAAACATAAATGACATTTTACTGCCCAGGCCCGAAGAAAATGAGGAGGAGCAAGTAAAAAATGCGCCGGAGTTTCTTCGGCGCAATCGATTTCTGTACAGCCGCTACAGCGTATAATCAAGGCCACCGAAAATACTGTAGATCTACCTTTCGGTGGTCTCGGTATAATGGTGAATGACCCGCGGTACATGACACTTTAACCACGGCCCGGTGGTGGCCTATCCTTTATCGTTACCATATCCACGATTATGGCTAACTTTAACCTTAAATAAAATAAAACTACTTGGGCTAGAAGGCTGCAATTTGGCATGTTTGAAGACTGGATGATAAACATACCAATTTGCGGCCATCTAGCCTCAGTAGTTTTTAAGATCTGAGGGCGGACAGAAAAAGTACGGACAGAAAAAAGTACGGACAGAAAAAGTACGGACAGAAAAAGTACGGACACAAAAAGTACGGACACAAAAAAGTACGGACAGAAAAAAGTACGGACAGAAAAAGTACGGACAGAAAAAAGCGCGGACAGAATAAAGTGCGGACGGACAGGCAAAGCCGGCACAATAGTTTTCTTTTACAGAAAAACTAACAAGCAGGAAAAAGCAAGAAAGGAGGGAAGAAAGAGAGAGACGGACCTCAACCAAGAACAAATCTGACGTCCAGCAACGACGGACCAATCAAAAAAAAAAAAAAAAAATAAAAATAAAACTGGAGAAAAGTTCACGTGAGTCGAATCCCTGAGATTAGAAACCAAAATGGCGCGAACAAGATTAATGGCCATGTCCTCGTGTCCGTCCGGAAACGTTTTCTTCTCTGAGGTCCTTCAGAAATGTCCTTACGCGGGATGCGATCAAGGGCTGTTTTTGCAGCCAGTCCGACTTAGCTGATCTTTTACTTGTTTCTTTAATATTAAAGGGATGAGACTGGATTTTTTCCCTCCAATTTGAATCAGTTTGAGCTTCCAAGTCTAACGATGATGGATATGTTTTACAGATGGTTCATGACATCACAGAAAATATTTGTCAGTGTGTGTGTGTCTGAGAGAGAGAGAGAGAGAGAGAGAGAGAGAGAGAGTGTGACTTCCTATCCCGTGGAAACTGACGTGAATACACACTAAATATATAATATAATACAAACACACACACACACACAAACGCGGGTACATTCATGCAAGTGTATGTACTGTGAAATCTTTTAAAATGATTTTGATCCTCAAAATAACTCAGCGTTATTAAAACTTGCAACTGACCTTAGAAATCTGGTGTGAGGACTTCAGACGCCCACAGATCATGTCAGAGAGTACTTATGAGACTAAGGCTTCTGAGACTGACTTATAAGAGGAAAAATCGGTCCAGGGTTTTTCAGTCTTTCAGTTTTTCATTCAGTATTTCAGTCTTCCAGTCTTTCATTCAACCTTTCAGTCTTTAAGTTTTCCAGTCTTTCAGCCTATCATTCAGCCGTTCAGTCTAAGTTTTCCGGTCTTTCAGGCTTTCAGTCTTTCACTCAGCCTTTCAGTCTTTCATCAGCCTTTCATTTACCCTTTCAGTCTTTCATTCAGCGTTTCAGTCTTTCAGTCTTGCATTCAGTCTTTCAGCCCAGAATATTGCAAGAAAACTTCTCATGACAAGTTCCTCCGACAAGATGGAGCCTCCTGCGAGATATGATTGCAGAAGGATGATGAGCTCTTTAACTTCGTAAACTTTTTTAATTTGTAAACTGAGTCCTACTCTTTTCAACTCGGTAAACTAAAGCTGATCGAAGATGGCGTATGCAGATTTGTTTGTGCTCTGTAATTTCGACTTTTCTCGGGCGATTTCATGCTCCCTTTTTTTATTTCATTTTTATGCTTATCGGTCATGAAGAAGAGAATTTTGTCTTCTCATCTTAATTGCAGCTCTTCAAAAAATATTTATTAATAATCACTATAAAGGAAAAATTTTTTTCAATTCCCGGTCAATGCACGAGATGTGAAGTACAACTTTCGAAAAACACTGTTTGATTAACAATAAGGAAAACGTATATTTCCTATTTTCCTTCTTAGGAGAGTCTATCTGCCTGTATGAAAAACAGGACAAGCCATCATGTCATCACTTTCGAAATACCCCCAAAAAAGCTACACATTGGAACACGACCCATAAAATCGCTTAATTAGAATGAAATTATATGTTGCCAGAATGGTATCATTATGCCTACCACAGAACTCCAACCTAAGGTTTGGTGCGAGCCTCATATACTTGACAGCTACACAGAGCGCTTGTAATTCACTTAAATTCATTTCTTACCCTTTTTTCTGGCCAGTGTGGGTATGGGCATGGGCCTGGCAACCTCATTCCAAAAAAAAAAAAAATCACGCAAATAATCTTGCAGCAGATCTTGTAACTCTAGTGTGAGGTGCAATGGGTTATAGGAGGATTCGGAAAAGCTTCAAATTACTTCTACCCCTAATAAGTCTGCCCCTATACAATGTTATGTTAGGTTAGGTTAGAGCAGTGGTTCTTGACCTTTTTATTACCACGCCCCCCCCATGAGAGTTGGTCCTTCCCTCCACGGCCCCCTTGCATCTATGGGTAAAATTCCCTCCCAGATTTAAAGGTAAATAAAAAAAAAAAAAAAGATAAAGAGAAGGGGTGTTTTCAGTCTTTCGGGAAAGAATTAGTGAGATACTTGACACTGCTTCTTGGCGACTTTTGTTAAGAGAATAAAGAATATAATTAGAGAATTTTTAATTTTTCCCAAGGGCTCGTGCCTCCCCTGGAAATTGTTGACGCCCCCCTAGGGGGGGCGCGCCCCCCAGGTTGAGAACCACTGGATTAGAGGTTAGGTTAATTTAGCTAGGTTGAAGCCGAAACGGTTGTGACCACGTAGCTGAAAAGAATTACGAAGGCTGAAAACGACGCATTGCCTCCAAGACTGGAGTCCAGCAAGTGAGTGTATCCATTTCTTACCGATGTATAAATCACTCCCCCCAGCCCCCCGCCTCTGAATGAAACACCGCCAACACTCACAAGAAAGAAATACATTATTTTGCCATTAAGGGGACCGACTTTTTTTGTCCCAACGCCTTCACTCTTTTCTCTGCTCGACGCCAACAATTCTCGCAGCTAGTGCGCTTGGATTATTATGCACAAAGAGCTTTCTCATCGGATCAGGTAACGAGGCGCGCCAAGAATTGCTGGTAAAAAAAAAGGGATAAAAAAATATATCGAGGAAGGAATAAAAATTCACGCTATTTTCTCGCCCACATAAATTATACATCGAGAGGGATAATTTCTGGAGAAAGTCATCGCCACTAGAGGATCTGATCGCCTTTTTTGTGGGGTTGTAGCTCTTTAAAAGATATCGATTACCCATCCAGAACCTTACATGACTAAGATGAGTTAATATAACGTGTAAGTTTTTAGGGTTCGCTTAAGATTTACGTATAGCTGAACGGTTGCATCAAGGTGTTTTGACATGGTTCGTTCATGTGGGAAGAATGGGGGACAAATATAGGAAGTGTTAAGGGGGAAGGAGACGGAGACGACCACCTAGAGAGATCTGGACAGATGACGTGTAGGAAATACTGAAAAAGGATGGACCTTAATATCCAGAAAGCTACACAGCTCCTGCAAGATGTAGGTGAATGGCGCCTTGTGTGTAAGGGGGTACGACGTGCTGCTGAGACACAGAAAATTATTTGTGTTATTCAAGACGTGCTGCTGATGAGCCCTGTATATTGACGCTAAAATTATTAATATTATTCAAGATTTTTCTTTTTTTTTTTTTGCAAAGGGGTTTCATCACGAATCATCAAATGAACTATGAATATGGCAGTATCCAATGTCTATATGCATCTTCAGTTGAATCTCATAATTTATTCCTCAAACTTGATCACGAATGCGAAATTCCAACTGACTTCAAAAAGTTAATTTTAATTTGTCATCGAGCCGAGATGAATTCCACACAATGAACTTAATTTTTTCTAACCTTCTTGACCACAGAAGGTACACTTAATGAACAGATCTATAATAAAGTCTTATTCAGAAAGCCTTATCCATCATACCCGCAGCCAGAAGACGAGCGCCTTCAAGCCACACGCAGAAACACAGGGAGAGAGGAATGCAAATGATGTCATTTCGAAGTCAATAGAGAGAGGTATTCGAAAACTTCGGGCGTTGCAACACCAAGTTCACAGACACATGCAACTTCATAACATCTGAGGTCATGGTTGATAGGCACTTGAGGGTCTGCCCTCTCTCTCTCTCTCTCTCTCTTCCGCAGCTCAGGATGCCATTTTTTTGTATTTAGCAAATCAAGTTTTTAAGACTCGTCTCTCGCCTTAAATTTATTAAGAATGTTATTAAAAACAGTTATGACAATTACGACAAGCTCATGCTGATAATCATACTATAAAAATGACTATTATTGCTGTTACTACCAATTCCAGCAGTTATTACAATTATCATTACTATTCTCCCCAGGAGAGTGTGTGATAGTGTCAGATGGGCTCCTGTGGTCACCACATGAGCTGGGAGACCCAGACCTACGTAGATGCGAACTGTGAGGCGGAAGGCTGGAGATGAGTGGAGACCTGTGGAAGCGAAAGCACAGGAAAGACATGAGTGGCGGAATTTCAAAGGGCTTTATGCTTCGAATGCCTTTGGGAGCGATGATAATGATTAGCTAAGAGGCGTTTCCAATTAATATAGCTGTCCCCACAGGAAATGGCATTGAAGGGCCCACGCTTCGCCCATGGAAACAAAATTTAGCCGGTGTATTTTTTTAACGAGACGAAAGCGTATGTCAAGGTAATATTTTCCCATTAAGAGAACTACGTATTAGTTAAGAAAAACAACAGCAAATGACGTCAAATGAGGCACATGACACAAGCAACGGTTTCAGTATCGGCGCCGTATGATGCGTGACGATAAGAGGCCGGAGGAGATGCATCGTATTGAAGAGAATCCATTAGGGCAAATGTTAATAGGGAAGCAACCTCTCTCTCTCTCTCTCTCTCTCTCTCTCTCTCTCTCTCTCTCTCTCTCTCTCTCTCTCTCTTCTTAAGCCAGATTAGAAGATCCTTTGATACGGACTCATTATTCAGGTGCTTTGGAATCAAACCACCGTCAGACGAAACATGAAATGGATTCCTTGGATAGACTCATCTCCCCTCATTATGTTTCTCCAGGAATGATCCGGGAGAGCTT
>NC_089793.1:5380323-5390323 GCF_040412425.1 Macrobrachium rosenbergii | reverse complement strand
CATTTCTTTCTAAAATTTTGTATTCATATATCAAGGTTTTATTCTCAGTTTTTTTCTTTATCCTCCTTGATTCCATCTCTGTACACTCTGTTGCAGCCATTCCACCTATTGTGGACTTGGTCGTTTGTGACTTTATTTGTATTTTAACAGACTTGTGTATGTTTGATGGGCGTGGGCCCATAACAAAATATATATATATATATATATATATATATATATATATATATATATATATATATATATATATATATATATATATGTGTAATATATATATACATATATATTATCGATTAATTAATTGATTGATTGCTCGCACTGTTTTTGATACAAGATTTATACTGGTCATGAAGCAGAACTAGAGTGAATTTTTCATTAAAATATTTTCTGTTATTTCATCCACCCTATCATCAATTTAACACTATTTACGTCTTCGAAAGTTCTATTCAGCAAATCTATAAAAAAAAAAAAAGATTTTCGACGCGGATGAAATGTTGTACAGCAATGGGACGATCACATAGGTACGAAACACGTCAGCACTAAAGCCTGTCTCGAAGAAATGGAAATCATATACGTTTCAACGGCAAAAGAGTGATTTACTATGAAATGTTATTTGTGGGCATACACGCTACATGTATATTTACATGAATACATACATTCATGCATCCATGCATGCATATATATATATATGTATATATTCATATACATATACACATATAGTGCATATATATATTTATATATTATATATGTGTGTATGTACATATTTACACATTGATGAAAGTGATACTAATTTTGTTTCATCCCAATGTAGCATATACAATGACTAAAGTATAATTATGTGAGACACCCACCTAGAGGGAAGCACACGGTACTGTGATAACTACAATACTGGTTCAACACATATCAAGAGACTCATTTCCACGAGAGGAGCAGCATCCCCAATCCATTATAATATCTCAAGATATCCATTTGCATTTCCCTACAAATAAACATTACTGTATCTGAAAACAAAATCAAATATTTTCCATACAATTTTAAATGTTGCCTAGTTCCTAGATGAACCCAATAACTTCAAAACATTCCGAATGACAATAAAGCCAAATCCAGCTATTCTAAAACGACACTGTAACGACCGTATTTGCAACGTCCCATTCCTAAATCCTCAACTAGGGACCCA
The DNA here is from genome assembly GCF_040412425.1 of Macrobrachium rosenbergii. Taxonomy (NCBI): domain Eukaryota; kingdom Metazoa; phylum Arthropoda; class Malacostraca; order Decapoda; family Palaemonidae; genus Macrobrachium; species Macrobrachium rosenbergii. Next base: position 5,389,149 of record NC_089793.1, on the reverse strand, counting down.
CTTCCCCCGGAAGCGTTGTGTGTCCTTAGAGAGGTGAGGGGAGAGATCGTCTCGCATCTACTAAGAAATTGCATCCATGAAAATATACCAGGAACGGAACCCCACAACCAAAACGAACGAAATTATACGCTTTTCATTCGGCCCCCTCAAGTTCCCTCGCTAGAGCTTTTAAGGGAGGTCGCGTGGGCGGCATACCAGACTTCCTTGGCAATGCAGTTCTACTTTGAATACAAGGTCCTTATCACTCCCTGTCCTGTCTTTCTATTATGGAAACTCTCTTGCACTTGGCTGATAGAGAAAATGGCTACTTTGCCTGTGTCGTAATTGTCGGTCTTGTTGTGCGAGGTGACACAGGCATGCACGGTCTTCGATTCTTGGAGAGAGAGAGAGAGAGAGAGAGAGAGAGAGAGAGAGAGAGAGAGAGAGAGAGAGAGACAAGATTTATCTTGCTTTAAATTCTAAATCTTCATTCAAGTTTTAGTCTTTAGCCAATAAAAATATTAAATATATAATGATATTCATGAATAAATCATTAAATCAAATAAATATCTTCATTCAAGTTGTTATGTCATGGATTAGTCCAGATTAATTTTGGTATAATCTATCCAAGGCCTTCAGATGGCAAGCAATTTATTTAATAAATAAATAGATAAATAAATAAATACATGAATAAATCAGATAAATAAATAAACAAATAAATGAATGAGTAAACAAATAAATCAACCACAAAAGCAGAAGTAACTTTATATCTCTTGGCCTTGTTAAGTGGCGTTTCTTAAGAGAGGAGATAAAATTCCTATAATATATGGATCTTAAATTTAAAATCCGATAATGTCCTCCTGATATATTGACAAACCTTTCTTTTGTACACAGCTCTTATGATATCACCCTGAAGAAGAGGCGTGCTGATCTTTTGAGAATCTTATTCATGTTCTAAGAAAAAGTAATTTAACTTTCCTAGAGATGTACATATCAAGATAAAGGCTCTGTTGTATAACAACTGAGTGCTTATCTCTCGGTAATGTGTGGTGGATAGAGCTCGTCAAGAGACCCACTCTAAAAGACCCTACCATGATTTTTACGGAGACGGGAAATGGCAGGAACAGCGAAAGGTTTACTCTGAACTGGCCTGTTCTGTTTTCTTACTTGTCAGTACTCTTCCCATTCTGTTTTAAATTTCATCTGAATAATTTCTTATATGGCCAAAAAGGGCATCATTTATATGTCTTAATCACTTCATAACTATAATGCATAAGTACGCCTAAAGTATACACAATATACTGTATATGTATATATATATATATATGTGTGTGTGTGTGTGTATGTCTGTATGTGTATACATATAAAAATATATATATATATATATATATATATATATATATATATATATATATATATATATATATATAATGTGGGTGTGTGTATAAAAATATAAACACTATGAAAATGAACGAAGAAGAAAGGAGACGAAGAAAAAACAAATAATTGTATCTCTATAATATTCTATAAAGTTTTATGGTAAACTTAAACTACTCGCGGTCAAGTACTGCAATGTCTATTACTCCAATAGTATCTTATAAGAAAATAAAAATGTCTAAATTTACCACACAACTCTTTAAACAAAACAAACATTTCGCAAAGCTATCACAGTCACATCAGGTGCTGTTGAATATTTCCAGGTATTTTAAAACCCCTTTATTAAAACTGTATTCTGCTTTGATGCGCAATGCATCTCGCCTTTCTCTGTTGGTATTCCGTGGCATTCTGGCACACAGAATAACCTTCGCGATGAATGAGCAACGATTAAAAAAAAAACACAAAAACCACCAAACGCAGTTGTAGCTCAAGTCACGTATAAACCCCAGAAAAGTTTTATGCTCCGGGCTGGATATAATTGAGCGTACCCAGGTGGAAAGTAAACTAACCGTGTGCGCCCTAATGCTCATTAAGACATGCAGGGAGCAGTCGCCAGGATTCGTATGCGTCTGCCTATAACACGAATGTGGTACGTCTAATATTTCAATTTGTACAGTTTATATATATATATATATATATATATATATATATATATATATATATACTGTATATATATATATATAGCGAATCCTACTTTAATTATAATTCCCCTTCGGTGATATTCCCGAAGTAAAGTAGAGAAAATTGGATACTGAAAAGACATTTGCAGCTTAATGTTTGTGAGTAACAAAATGTCACAGTGATGTGATAAAATATATATATATATTATATATATATATATATATATATATATATATATATATATATATATATATATATATATATATATATATATAATATAAATATATATACATATACATAGATTTTATATAAATATATATACTGTACACACATATATATATATATAAATATATACACACACACACACATATATATATATATATATATATATATATATATATATATATATATATATATATATATATTATATTACCCGTTATCACAAAGACTTTCGATATGATCAAACTTTCTCTGTCTGGCCCTCCCACAATTCCTGAGGCTACATATACCGCACTTAAATATTTGCATAATACAATATCCTTGATATCTTCATGTAATAAAGTGGAGAAAACGCCGCGCAAAATATTGTTTAAAACTGCTCTAAAGGGAAAGTGTCCTCTTAAAAATGGAAAGAGATAAAGGCTGTCATTCTCAGGGTGTTATTCTGAAAAACGATCAAATAGAGAGACGCGGCTTCGCGCGTATCCGTATATTTCGGAAATTGTGAATGAGCTGCTGCAAGGTGAACTCTCGGCAGGAAATTTTATACGTTTAATTTCGTATCATTTCAAACAGTTTTCCCAGTACACACACACAAACACACACATTATATACATACATATATAATTATATATATACATATTTATATATATTATATATATATATATATATATATATATATATATATATATTCATATATATATATATATATATATATAATATATATATATATATATATATATATATATATATATATATATATATATATATAATAATATATATATATATATAGATAGAGAGAGAAGAGAGAGAGAGAGAGAGGTGGGAGGTTTGATGTGTGTGTGTGTGTGTGTGTGTGTGTGTGTGTGTGTGTGTGTGTGTGTGTGTGTGTGTGTGTGTGTGTGAGAGCGAGAGAGAGAGAGAGAGAGAGAGAGAGAGAGAGAGAGAGAGAGAGAGAGAGAGGGTATATATACACACATATATATACCGTATATAAATAGAGAGAGAGAGAGAGAGAGAGAGAGAGAGAGAGAGAGAGATGACGGCAATCTATTATAAAGGTAAACTTCCTTTGAACTCGGCCTAGCAATTTATTCTCGTTCATTTCCCGAGCCAAATCCTCTTACTCCCTTTTCAAATATGCAATACTGTGCCTTGAAGCTGATTCATATGAAAAGGGTAATCCCTGTCTGCCCAGCAATATTTCTCTTCTCTCTCCCACCTCCATTTTTCAGCTTCTCTCGGTATTCTTTTACTCGTTTATTTCTTACGCAATTATTCCTCTGCTGAGAGAGGAATATGAGATATTCCGATGATATATCGTTTAACCCAGCCGACCATTTCTCTCCTCTATTGTGATTTCTCAGGGGCGTGAGCGAAGCTCATTTCTCTTTCTGAATTTTGTCCCATGACTCAACCCGTTGCCCACAAAGGAGGACTTAGAAATCATTCCCGGGATGATAGATCAATCGATTAATCATCTCGATTCGTCGTGGCTTTTATAAACATGTCCTACGTAAGGGGCTACCGCCTGCATTATGCCTCGCGAGGCACACTGTAGACGGTGCTAGAGGTCCTTTGCACAGGCCCTTCGGCGTTCAGCTGTAATGCTTTCTGGCTCATAATTTCTATCAGTCCACGCTGGTCTCTTCCTGTCTAGCTGTCCAACTCCTTTAACTTTGCTCATATTTCCGTCTTTCATCTAAGATTAAATAACGAACATGAAGACATACATAGAAATAGAAAAATAACAAAGATTACATGAACAGAGACAAAACTCAATAAATAAATAAATAAAAAGGAACACGTTTTGAATAATTTTCTCAAGCAACAATTATAAAAAAAAGATAAATAAAAAAGAACAAAATTTGAATTATTTTCTCAAGCAAGAATTATAAAAAAAGATATATAAAAAAACACATTCTGAATTATTTTCTCAAGCAAGAATTAGAAAAAAAGATAAATAAAAAAGAACAAAATTTGAATTATTTTCTCAGGCAAGAATTATAAAAAAAAGATAAATAAAAAAGAACAAATTCTGAATTATTTTCTCAAGCAAGAATTATAAAAAAAAGATAACAAAAAAAAAAATTCTGAATTATTATCTCAAGCAAGAATTGCAAAAAAGATAAATAAAAAAGAACAAATTCTGAATTATTTTCTCAAGCAAGAATTATCAAATATACTATACACTATATACTATATACATATACCATTAGATACCGCCACCAGCCAAAACATCAGTCGAGCAGGAACCGTAAAAAATTGACCAATCTTGCCCTGTGTTCATCGCGTGACGACGCCATTTCTCTTCCCGCGATACCTGCCACAACCGCATTTCCCGCGCAAAACGAAAGAAGATTTAATATACGAAACATCCTCTGAGAAACGAATCTAATTCGGGAAAATGTAGTAATCTTTTTTCTCTCTCTTTTTTTTTTTTATTTCAGTTTTCTGTAAAAGGAAACTATTGTGCCGGCTTTGCCTGTCTGTCCGCACTTTCTGTCCGCACTTTTGCTGTCCGCCCTCAGATCTTAAATACTACTGAGGCTAGAGGGCCGCAAATTGGTATGTTGATCAACCACCCTCCGATTATCAAACATACAAAATTGCAGCCCTCTAGCCTCAGTATCTTTTATTTTATTTAAGGTTAAAGTTAGCCATAATCGTGCTTCTGGCAACCATACAGGACAGGCCACCACTGGGCGGTGGTTAAAGATTCATGGGTCGCGGCTCATACAGCATTATACCGAGGTCCCCAAAAGATATATCTATTTTTGGTGGCGTTGATTATAAGCTGTAGCGGCTGTACAGAAAACTCAATTGCGTCGAAGACACTTCGGCGCATTTTTAACTTGTTTGATCTTGGACATGCCTGTAAAACCCTTCACGGTAAAACCATAATAGAATTGCATTATAAGAATCAAAGAAATAAGGACTGATTAACATACGGCTACTAAAACTGGCGTTACTTCATCTAGGTTATGAAGCCTTCAAAGAAATATAGATACAGGGAGTATCATTTTTATTTCCAGATTAATTTGATTATCTATAATATGCACTTATCAGATCATTCGCTAACATTTCATCGGCGCTTGTTCGCTAACATTTAGCAGATGCTTGTTCCATCCGCTAACATTTAGCTGATAAACAGGAGAATGACCGTCACAAAACTTGGATCCGGAGAGACTCGTATATTCTGAACTCGTTAGTCTCCTTTGCAATATGTCGGCGCGAATTGCTCGTAACTTCAACCCGAGTGATGATATCGCTGAAGAGAATTTATTGGAAGACACCTGGGGATTGACAGAGAGCTGAGGGAATAATGAACGTGTGAAGAGACGAACAAATAACATAAAGCGAGGAATCTAGGCATCGACGAAGCTTGAAATGATCTGTTTTCAATATAAGCTAAACTTATCACTTCTGTGATTTTACATTTTTTTCTATTTATTTATTGATTTGTTAATTCATTTTTTCTCTTTTAATAAGTATCTCTTCTTTCTGTATTTCCCGTTACCTTCTGTCACTCCTTTGTAATGAACACCATAATACTGTATTCTTTGGAAGCTTGAATTTCAAGTCAATGCATCTGTGGGCTTGTTCCATATTTCATCTTCTGAGTCAATGCATATATTTAAAGACAAATCAATATAGATAGTTTTCAGGCTTGTTCCATCTATATTGATTTGTCTTTAAATAGATGTAATTCATCTTTGAATTTTAATATGCTATAAAAATATGCTACTATGAGTATTTTTTTTAATAATAATAATAATAATAATAATAATAATAATAATAATAATAATTGTGTTTACGTTTGTGCCAACTTGAATGTACTTATGCTTCTGTATTTATTTACACTTGTATGTCTGTATGATTATGTATTCATGGGCACACATGGGTATATTTCCTATGAGATCATTTGAATTTCATGGGCAAGCCAATACCTATTGTAGGTTAGGACCGAAAAAGGACAAATTTGGGTTTTATTGCCGCATAAATCGAAAGACTACTCTTGCCGGAAAAGAATTCATAAGACTCAGGATAACAACAAATGAAAGAATTCCACAAGTTTGTTGATGGAGATGGAATAGTGACTGACCGAAGCCGTAAAAAGATTGCAATATAAACGTAAATTAAAATGGGCATCCCTCTACTGGGTAATTCCCCTAAACCACCTCTCTCTCTCTCTCTCTCTCTCTCTCTCTCTCTCTCTCTCTCTCTCTCTCTCTCTCTACGTTTCCAAGCTAAAGCACAAGGGTATCTTCCCAATAAAGAACCCTTGGCGATAACTATTTCAAAGGAGGGGGATTTCTGAACAGGAAATTCATCACGAAAGAAACTTCACCTTAGATCTTAATGAAAATGACAGACATGACACCCATTTCCTCTGCTTTATTCTAATTGTTAAGGATAATGATGTTTGCTAATGAACAGTAATAAAATTCTCAACTTTACGAAGGTCAATTGTAATATATAACCGAGGAGCATCATTTGACAACAGCAGAGGGAAAAGGTGCCATACAGTAATTTTTCACGATTAACGGCTACAGTTAGCCTGGCAGTAAGGAGGAATATCAACATTCTACTTCTCAGTCTTATTAATAATATATTTCTTTAACTGCGTTCTCACAAGACGACATATTTTTCCTTTATTTCCAGAATGAAAGGATAACAATTTCTAATTAGATAAGAAACGGCTAACAAGATGGATAATTGCCATAAAGAAATTTGTTGAAGCTGGGGCTGCATCTTCAACTCAACATGATTATAATACCTGCTTCAATATATATATATATATATATATATATATATATATATATATATATATATATATATATATATATATATATATATATATATATATATATATATATATATATATATATATATATATATATATATATATATATATATATATATATATATGTATATATATATGTGATGCTCTGATGGGCCATTGATTGGACTTTCAACTTTCTTATATATATATATATATATATATATATATATATATATATATATATAAAATACACACATATGTATATATACATAAATCTTTACATCTTTTATGAGACCATCTTCCCAATATCTTAATTCAAATACATTAAAAGAAACGATAAAAAACAATCTAACAGAAATAAACGCAGAGTCTGTACAAAACGTTCCCTACACGAAGTCTTCCCTGTTACGAAGTCTTCCATCTTAATACATCATATTCGAGTCTTCTGAGGGTGTATCAGCGTCAAGGCGAAGAATTAATGGCCCTGCTGATTGCAATTACGAAAGGTATTACTCATGCAGCAATACATCATCGTCTAAGTATTGGATCAGGAGAGACGGAGCGATGAAAGGGCCGCGTATTACTTGAAAGAGCATCAGGTCTCTTCCTCGTGCAGAATATTGCCGTTGTAACTTTAATAGAATACTTTTTTTATTTACCATTTTTTATTATTATTATTCTTATTATTATTATTATTATTATTATTATTATTATTATTATTATTATTAATTAATTTATTTATTTATAATTTTTATTTAATTTATTTATTTATTTTGGTCTTTCACTGGGTGGTTTTTATAGTGTTGGGGTGGGGGGGTGGGAGGGTGGGGGTTCCGGGTTGCATCCTGCCTCCTTAGGAGTCCATCACTTTTCTCACTATGTGCGCTGTTTCTAGTAGCACACTCTTCCGCATGAGTCCTGGAGCTGCTTCGGCATCTAGTTTTTCCAGGTTCCTTTTCAGGGATCTTGGGATCGTGCCTAGTATTGCTATGATTACGGGTACAATTATTATTATTATTATTATTCCGGAAGGAGGCCTTCTCTTAGGGCAGTAACGCTGAAAATTATAGCTGTTCCCACGGCATTTAATTTGTATAGTCTTCTCTATTCTTTTACAATCTTCTCATCAACATGTAGCTGATATATCAGGTTTCCCCAGGACATGTAAAGATCTTCTGTTGTCTTAGTTTTACTTCCTCTTACGTCTCGACAGGCACTCTGGCGGTCATCTTTGACAGTGCAGAAGTGAATGAATTAAGATACGTGATGCACAGGTATTATAGCAAGCGGGTTGTTTACAATAGGTTGGTCGGCTAGTGGAGTGAATTTTGATTGGTCGTGGGCTGATTATGTGTCCTTAGTAAACCAGATATACCAGCTGCAAGCTGATGAAAAGAAGAATTTAGGACGAATAGGGGAGATTCTATACATATTATTATTATTATTATTATTATTATTATTATTATTATTATTATTATTATTATTATTATTCTTCAGAACGTGAACCCAATTCGTTAGAATAATCCCACCACAAGGGCCAAGGACCTAAAATTGAAGCTTCCAAAGAATATTGTGTTCATTTTGGGTAACAGGGGGTAACAGAAAATGCTCATTTGAAAGAAGTAAAATAAGGTAACAGGAAATACTCGTACAGAAAGAGGAGTTCAGTTATTTGAAAAAAAAATAAATTAACAAATAAAGTATACAGATCGCAAACCCGAATACTACCGAGTGTCAAACCAAAATTAACAATTAGTGGTAAATAGTGAGGAAATACACAGAGA
>NC_089793.1:5357823-5375323 GCF_040412425.1 Macrobrachium rosenbergii | reverse complement strand
CAGATCAGCAGGCTGGAGAGAGAGGGGGCCCCATCGCCCGTGTGATTTTATTGGAATTCCTGTGACGTCGAAAGGGGACCCCAGGTGAAAGCTGGGTAAAAAAAAAGGCGTTCGTTATTGGGCGATATTCTTCCTGGTGCCGTTATTATGCCCTCAAAAGTGATATCTTTATTTCCATCCGGATGCGAAGGGTATTTTTGATCATTAAATTAATTGCCATCTAGGAAAGGAAGGAAATGAGTTTTTTGGGTTGGGCTATTGTTTATTTCCTTCTTTTCTAGAACTAATTACTACTATTAACGTCATTATACTGATAAAAAAATACCGTTGATAATCATGTCGTAATAAATTATATTCATAATCAAACTTCTCTTTTCTATTATATTACATAAGCATTAAGTAATTAGAGAGATCATTACGCCGTCACCTATAAAAATGCTCCTTTGCTAAGCATTCTCTCAGAAGGTCAAATGTTGTGCAGTTCCTTTTCAATGCAATAAGTTCCCCTTTTTTATGAGAATACAAGCACATGAAGGATCAAGAACCAGCATCTTAAGGATTGGGGTCACTTGATGTTGGGATCAAGTGAGACTATGCAATGCTCTTAAAATGGAGTCTTACATTAATAGGATCTTTTCGGCGTCAAGGAGTCTCTCTCAGCCACTGGCGCCACATAATTTTGGGACAGCCAATCGATAAATAATCACAGATCTTAGGATTCTATCTTTTTCAGTTGCATAAGGACATGGTATTCAATCTTTTTTCAATTATATTAAAATCATATGATTCTATCTGGTTTCAGTTATATTAAAATTCGTAAGATTCTATCTTTTTCAATGATACTACATTCATAAGATCCTATCTTTTTCATTGATGTTAAAATCATATGATTCTATCTTTTTAATTGAATTTAAAATCATAAAATTCTATCTTTTTCAATGATACTAAATTTATAAGTTTCTATCTTTTTCACTGATGTTAAAATCATAAGATTCTATCTTTTTCACTGATACTAAAATCATAAGATTCTATCTTTTTCAATGACATTAAAATCATGTGATTCTATCTTTTTCAATGACATTAAAATCATAAGATTCTACCCTTTTCAATGATATTAAAATCATAAGATTCTATCTTTTTCAATGATACTAAATTCATAAGATTCTATCTTTTTCATTGATGTTAATATCATAAGGTTCTATCTTTTTCAATTATATTAAAATCATAAGATTCTATCTTTTTCATTGATATTAAAATCATAAGATTTTATCTTTTTCAATGATATTACAATAAGATTCTACCTTTTCCAATTACATGAAAATCAATCTGATGCCGAGTAAGACATCCTTTATAAAAAAAAAATGTAACTGAAAACCATTTTCTTTCAGCGTCTTAATGTGAATTATCCCAAAACAATATATTTTCTCTCTAATATATTTTACAAGTTACGAAAATTAAATTCCCTTCCACTACAAAATTAACTTTTGGTCATTATTCCCTTCCTCAACAAAACCCCTTCTCGGGTAATCTAGCGAGTCTCTACTTCCCCAATTAAAAAAAAAGGGGGGGGGCTATAATCACCTCTCCAGTTGAGACTTCACGTACAGCCCAGATTGGACTTGAGATCTTTGTGGTGGCTGTAAAGAGGATGCAGCAAGTCGGGAGTTGGTCACTTCTGTTCGAAGTTGAGACGAGTATTGCCCATAAATAAATCCTGATGTTATCTCCTGACCAGACCTTAATTGTTACTTGTGCTAAGGGAGCTCTTCGCAGTTCATGGCACAATTCCGTGTTGTCTGCTCTTGAGAATACCGATAGCTAATTGTAGCACGTGTTCTGACTTAGAAATATCGCCGGAACTCAAGATTCTTCCTGACTAATCTCAGCTCCACTTAATATTCATTTAAACTTTTTCCAAGAAGAGACTATTGGAACTGACAATCTTATGCCCATATCTAGCCCAGGCAGGATGGGATATGCAATCTTATGTCCACATCTAGCCCAGACAGGATAGGAAATAAAAAATAAGTCAAAATTAGGGAAAACGGAGAAATGAAGAGAACTCTACAGCTTGGCAGTTAACGTAAATATGTAAAGAGATGGTCTGACGGGTTTACGAGGCGCCATGAGTGGATAATAAATTCTACCCTTGAGCCAGAGTAAATGTGAGAAGAGGCAATCTGACGGGTGTCATCACTGCCTGAGGAGAGGCGGGACTCTACTGAAGAAGCGCGGGAGGACGGTGGCTGAATTAATACCCAAAACAAGGGGGGAAAAAATCAGCTTGCGACTGAATTAGAGAGGATCCAGGGAAGATATAAGAATCCAGTTATCAATCACTGAATTTGTCTTTGATTCAGTCCTACAAAAAAAAAAAAAAAAGACGCTGACGCACTCTAGTTATGAGAATGGTCTTCCGAACAGGGACGGATTAAGACGTTAATACACCGTAATACTCGAATGATCTGGACGAAGACTTTAGCCTGAGATAGTGAAAAGGGACACCTACAATATTTTATCCCCAGATTTCCCAAGCTGCAATGGATGATCTGTCCATTAATGTGAAATGACCTGAACGCAGAGAGTGAATGGTTGGATTACTTTTTCATGGTTGGATTACTTTTTCAATCAACACATTCGTAGAAGTGGATGTAAGAGACAGATATGTGAGACTGAGGCTTACAGGAACCGTATTAATAAGTTCTGTGACTGACGACGCATAACAGGACTATGAATTTCTTGAAGTTGATCTCACCGAAGAAGGTATCTCAAGCAAGACCACTGGATTTTATGGTGTCTTGGAACGCAATTGTGAATATACAGTATATCAAGCTAATGCAAATATAAGCGAGTGCCGAACCTAATTTATGCATGAATGTCTTATAGTTGTATATATATATATATATATATATATATATATATATATATATATATATATATATATATATATATATATATAAATTTACATATATAAATATATATAGTATAATGTAATATATATATATATATATATATATATATATATATATATATATATATATATATATATACATACATACATACATATATATATTTCTGTTGTTTGCAAGAAAGCACTCCAATTTCCACACCATTTTCATCCTCTTGGAAAAAACAGCCGTAAAAGCTGCAGTTATACTCCCTCTTTTTCCTCACCTTCTTAAAACAACAGAACCATCTCAATGAACCAAACTCCTTCCTTAGTTTTTAAGCAGACGAGACGCGCGAGGTGCGAACGCCCCCCCCCCAAAAACAAAGGAACTCTTAGCTTAATGTGGCCTCGTCGGTTGTAAAACTACCGTAAAACGAAGTTTTCTTTCAAACTCGCCCTAAACCTTCACGAGACAAAGTTTCATTCACGTCTCTCGGGGCTGTTTGCTTTGTCACACGCTCAGAAGATACGTGGCCTTACGCAAATAAATATTCTATTTTTTTTATTTGATTTATGCAGCAAATATTGCTAAAAGCACAGGCTATGCATACTGCCTTCATATGCGATGTTTGACGAATGTCATATGTGAGGCAGTATTCAAGTTTATAAAAAGCGAAAGGCAGTCTGACCGAAGATATCTGTATATTTTATATATGTTTCATTTGAAATATCTGTACCTTTTATTCTGCTTCATAAAAGAACTGTTGAAAAAACTAAGCCAGAGTATAACGCTCACTTAAATACTTAATTATTCAGTTCGAAATGTAAAGGAGGACATTTTTTAACGTCTCGTTGTTAAATAATGAAGCACTCCTGTTAATGTTTTAACGCGCATTTTGTACATGAGGCCGTGATGTTTATAATTTAAACAAATGTATCTGACTGTTGTTTATGTAAAAGACTTACATGTTGCGTTTAACAACTGAAGTCGATTTTATGTCTTTTACATGTTGCGTCCAACAGATACAATTGATTTTATGTGTTTTACACGTAGCGTCTAACAGATAAAATCGATTTTGCGTGTTTTACACGTAGCGTCCAACAGATAAAATCGATTTTACGTGTTTTACATGTAGCGTCCGGTAGATAAAATCGATTTTATGTCTTTTACACGTAGCATCCAGCAGATAAATCGATCTTACGTGTTTTATATGTACCGTCCAACAAATAAAATCGATTTTATGTTTTATACATGTTAAATTCAACAGATAAAATCGATTTAACGTGTTTTACATGTAGCGTCCAGCAAATGAAATCGATTTTAAGTCTTACCTGTTGCGTCCAACAGATAAAACCGATTTTACGTATTTTACACGTAGCGTCCAGCAGATGAAATCGATTTTACGTGTTTTACATTCTACGTGCAAGATTTTCTGCGAATCACTCAAAACTAATTGGAGATTTTGAGTCCGGCGAAATTCGTTCGGATGGCTACCGAATCCTCTGTATTTACTCCTGGACTAATTGCTCTTAATTGCAATGGCTTCCTCTTGTGTGTTGTTAGCAATGTTAGTCTCTCCTTCCCCTGGAGACCAAAAGAGAATTTATTTCGAGTTAAATTGCCCACCTGGTATTTGTGAAATTGTCTGTCTGTTGGACGAGGATACCCAGCCCCCTCCCCTCCTCCCGCCTCACCCCGCCTCCCTGGCCCTACCGCTCTCGTCAGATCAGGAGGGACCGTGAGGATATTCTCAGTTTTCTGTTTTTAAGTTGTGCTCTGAAAAGACAATGGCTGCGACATGTTTTTTTCGACATACTTATATGCAAATGTACCGTGAGGACAACCTTGTTAGTGAAATAAAATGCCTAGTCCATCCTGTTAGGTTATTTTCAGTTCCCTGTCTCTCTTATACGGCTCTGAAAAGACGATTATTCCGGCAAGCCTTTTGAACAGCTGTTAATGCAATTGCAAGAAGACGAAAGCCTTGTCACTTGAAATGTGGTTATTCTCTCTCCCTCTCTCTCTCTCTCTCTCTGATATAAGCAACGAACGTGTGAGGGTTGGGGTAAGAGAGGGTCGGGATTTCGAATTTCATTTTGCGTTTCCGCGCTGTATAACATTGAAACAGAACTTACACCGTTTCCTGCATTGATGAAATGGAAATTGGAGAGGGGTTCCGAAGAATCAGTGTGTCCATTTCAAAAACATTTATCGCATACTTTGTACGGCAGGGACATCAAATCTCTCTCACTACAGTCGGCGGAGTTCTCTTTGAAGGTTAATTTACTCTAAGTAAGAATTGTTACAGGAACAGGGGATTAAGATTTGCGTTCCACTCAGGGTGCAGGGACGTTCGCCCTTTGATGGCCGCTTGCTCTTTTGATGCATTTCCATGTGCTCAAGTTTTCAGAGTCAGTATAACTTTCTCGACGGAAAAATAATAATGAAGTGACCATCTGAAGTACAAACTTGATTAAGAATGGATCTCAACAATAAAAAAAAAAACTAGAGGTCTTTTATAAGATAGATCAGTAAACTATTTAAATCCTATAGTATGCCAACAAAATCAGAGACAATGATTACAAATCTTATTCTTTATACTTAAAAATTTTGCATCCACGCCACACTCATCTCTCTCACAATACCAGCATCGTTTGCATTGAAAAATATCAACTCCTTTCTTTAATACTGCCATCATCTGCATTCAAAACCAATCAAGCCTTCAGAATGTCGCTTTTCAACTGAGATGCCTCAAACTCTTTCCTTAATAAACGCTTCAAGAAGAGGTCTATTGGCGGACGAAACTGTTGAGCATCGTTTAACAAATTACATTTTTCATTTCCCTACGTAGAATACAACTGAATGATATATATATATACCTTCGCGACTAAGAAGTCTACCATTACTAAACCCTCCAGGACAAATCTAGTCCCTAAAGCTAACAAGCGGCTCAGGTCTTATTATTCTCAACACAATACTAAAATGACAAAACATCCTCTCATATCCTAGGTAAAATTACATAAGCATGCTCTCTTACTCTAAGTATGTTAGCCTCACGAATCCAATTCCTCCCTCCTGACAAAAATTGGTGTAGCTCTGAGTGGCGTCACAGAAGTACGAGAAAGGTTCCATTATCCTAATTGCTGTTGGGGATAAGAACCCATGTACAAAAATGGCCGGGCCACTCAACGAATTCACAAAAGGAAATGTTCTTGAAGTACGAGATAACTTTAAAAGAGCCTCATTAGAGTTTTCATTTGAAATTCTACCCGCCATTACCCTCGGCAGGGACTCCGAATTCAAACAGGTAGGCTCCTTTCTCATTAGGACTAATCACGGTTAGCGGCCTCTCCCCCCCCCCCCAACAAGGGGAGTTGATTCGAAAAATAATTAACTGGCTAGAGTGAGACTGGTGAAATAAGATTGGCCTCCAAAACTCGATGCACATGCTATGTTTCTGCTACTGTTTTGAATAATAATAAATAATAATAATAATAATAATAATAATAATAATAATAATAATAATAATAATAATCATTGGACGGGTGGGTATTGTTCTCAGCTAGCACTCTGCTGGTCCCGCGTTCGATTCTCCGACCGGCCAATGAAGAATTAGAGGAATTTATTTCTGGTGACAGAAATTCCTTTCTAGCTATTATGTAGTTCGGATTTCACAATAAGCTGTAGGTCCCGTTGCTAGGTAACCAGCTGGTTCTTAGCCACGTAAAATAAATCTAATCCTTCGGGCCAGCCCTCTCTAGGAGAGCTGTTAATAATCAGCTCAGTGGTCTGGTTAAACTAAGGTATACTTAACTTTATATATGGAATAGAATGGCAATTTTTATGCCTTTGAGCATGTATTGCGCTTTCTCAGCTGGGTTTTGTTAAGTTTCTTCGCTTCAGTAGGTAAATTATACAGCAGCTGACAGGTCTTCTTCCAAAAAAATAATAATAATAATAATAATAATAATAATAACAATAATAATAATAATAACAACAATAATAATAATAATAATAATAATAATAATAATAATAATAATAATATAATAATAATAATAATAATAATAATAATAATAATAATAAAATAATAATAATAACAACAACATAAAGCAGTTGACAAAGAGGGTCTTCTTCTAACATAATAATAATAATAATAATAATAATAATAATAATAATAATAATAATAATAATAATAATAATAATAATCAGAAGAAGAAGAAGAAGAAACTTCAAATAATAAGAAAATTCAATGCATGTATCACAGTTACACAGCAGTGGCAAACGAACCTCATCTCACAATAGTTCCTGCTGAAATAAATTCCCTTTAAAGGTGGCAGGAAGGCTTCAAACTTCAGACGGTGTCTAACATCCTTTCCACGAAATCTCATTATGTCTGAATCCCTCCAGACACAAACAATTACAAACACCTACTTGTTTTCATGGTTCTCCAAAGGAAATGCCCTTCTGAAAGATCCTTTTAACGTTTCAAGCAAAGAAATACACGACGTTTTACTTTTCGGATTGACCATACAAGTAATAACTGAACATTTTCCCTATATTTTCTGCTGATCATTTTCTGTGATCAGTGTTACAGGGCTACCTAACGAGGGTCTTAGCCTTACTAGGCTGAACTGAATCTAAAGCCCTATCCTTTTAGGGCTCTAATCTTAACTAAAAGCCTACTGCTTAGGCTGAATTGAATCTAAAGCCCTATTCCTTTTAGGGCTCTAATCTTAACTAAAAGCCTATTGCTTAGCTGAACTGAATCTAAAGCCCTATTCCTTTTAGGGCTCTAATCTTAACTAAAAGCCTATTGCTTAAGCTGAATTGAGTCTAAAGCCCTATTCTTTTTAGGGCTCTAATCTTAACTAAAACCCTACTGTTTAGGCCGAGTTGAATCTAAAACCCTATTCCCTTTAGGGCTCTAATCTTAACTAAAAGCCTATTGCTTAGGCTGAATTGAATCTAAAGCCCTATTCCTTTTAGGGGTCAAATCTTAACTAAAAGCCTATTGTTTAGGCTGAACTGAATCTAAAGCCCTATTCCTTTTAGAGATCTAATCTTGACAACTAAAAGCCTATTGTTTAGGCTGAATTGAATCTAAAGCAATATTCCTTTTAAAGGTCTAATCTTGACAACTAAAAGCCTATTGTTTAGGCTGAATTGAATCTAAAGCCCTATTCCTTTTAGGGCTCTAATCTTAACTAAAAGCCTACTGCTTAGGCCGAATTGAATCTAAAGCCCTCTTCCTTTTAGGGGTCTAACCTTAACACCTAAAAGCCTATTGTTTTTTGTCTTCTTTATAGGTACTACTTAAGACATTGCTTTGAATTGTTAATGGACTGAGTATCGCAGACTGTTAAGACTAGGCAAGATATTACATACTCACTTACCTCGACACTTAAAAGATGTTTGCTCTCTGCGTTCCGAGAGTACTGTGACATGAATTTTTAAGAGGCTTTTCGAGTTTAGAGTCACTTTCGGAAGAACGTGCCTTAATGCATTTTCGTCTAAAGCACCCTGACCTCATCTTACTTTCATTCATCTGTTTCGGCTCTTGCCGAAATGAAAGAAACCAACATACACACAAACGTAAGTACTCATGCAATACATAAATATTGATATGTGTATGCAAGATATAATAACCATAACGAAAATGACATTTCTAATGGATATGTTGCTGTTTAAATCATTTCTGTAATGTGTGTGTATATGTATATATATATATATATATATATATATATATATATATATATATATATATATATATATATATATATATATATATATGTATATATATGTATATATATAATTATGTATGCATGTATATATATGTATATGTGTTCGTGCGTACGTGTATGTATGTATGTATATATAATGGTAAAAAGGAAAATTTTCGGGTTCTCGGCTAGCCATTGGGGATTAGGTGGGCTACCACCCCCACACGTTTTTACTTGACCTTAACAAATTCTGAAACCCAATTAAGCCTACAGCTGACTGGACTGGTGGAGGGCAAGTCAGGAGCGACCCACGGTCCTAGCAAACGTGACCCTTAACTGTATACATTTGTTTAGATCATTCTAAGCCCCTCTATATAAGCAAAGCAATACCCAAACAATATCCACCACATATAAAGCAAAAGAACCGGAAAAAAAAAAAAAAAAATCTCTACCCCCCAACTTTCACTTCCATTCTTTGTACATCTCGCCTTGTCCCTAAAACGTAAATAACCAAAGAATAAAATGAAAGCCTCCAAGGTACTGAAAAAAAGACACCTGCGACGCTCTTAAAGCCACTTACCTCTTGCAGAGCTGTCAGCTATCCATCAAAGCTCCTGCCGGGCTGAGCTCGACTTCTTTGATATCTCATCATCCCTTCAAAGGAACGGCGCGAAAAAATCCCGACGATTCCATTGATATTCTTTCATCTAAACTAGATTTCGGAAGTTTTCGTGACTTTCCCCCCTCGTGGTCCAATTCGGACGACAGGAGAAAAAGCGGGTCGGTCTTGCTTGAGAGGGAGAGGGAGAGAGAGAGAGTGAGGGAGAGAAAGTGTCCACCCTCCTTCGCCGCCGGCAGCTACCACGCAACTGGCAAGCCCTGAGTGGTCATGTCGGGTAGTTATTCAATTGATTCTAGCTCGCTGAACTGTTTACATATCTATATCTATCTATCTATATGTATGTACATATATATATATATATATATATATATATATATATATATATATATATATATATATATATATATATATATATATATATATATATATATATATATATATATATATATATATATATGTATATATATAATATATATATGTATATATATATGAACTATATATATGTATATATATACTATCTATATATATATATGAACTATTTATATATCTATCTATCTATCTCTATCTATTGTATGTATGTACATATATATAGAGTATATATATACAGTATATATAAAATATGCATATATATACATTATATATATAATGTACAGTATGTATATATATTTAATATGAAAAAGATACACTCTTATCTCTAATTACAAAACTAAGCCATTCACTGTAACTTACGCCCAATTTGCAAAAAAAGCTTTATAAGAAACTACCTCTTTTTAATAACATGTTTCACATCAAAGTCTTAGACTTTTTTACACTGCAATACTGTGAAAGAAAGCCCAAAGCTACCATGCCAATGATCTTATAATATTCAAGAAATAATATGTAAAACCTGGTTATAATATGAATGAGTCCGTTAAAAATACCGAAGGAACTAATATAAGCACAGACCAATTTAAACTACCATTTCTCAAATGCAATGGCGTGTGTATTCTGAAAAGATCAAGTATTGGATACCATAATTCACGAGATTTAATAGATACGCATTCTAGGGCCTCAATTGGCATAAAAGCAATAGTCAAACCCCCTCGTAAGCAACGTTTTAACAGATATTTAAGTAACGAAGAAAATAAATATATAGCCTAAATACTCAAGTAAACAAAAAAAGGAATAAATATCTGCATTTAATTAGAAGGCAAAATATCAGTTAAAATAACGATACATAACAGTGGAAAAAACTTTGCGAATAAATATACAAATACTCACGTAAACAAAAAGGAAGAAATAACTGCATTCAAATCAGCGGGCAAAATATCAGTTAAAATAACGATGCGTAACTACGAAGCAAAAACCTTCGACGTGGTACTGACAACATAAGGTATTTTATGCGGGGGAACTGTTCTACATGCGTACATGCTGAAATGATAATGGTAGGAAAGACACCTTCCCCGAATAAATTCCAGAGAGTCTCGTCAAAGTCTGAACAAAAACCAGACTCATTCGAAAAACACAGACGCGGGATGAAACATCCTTTCTTGTCAGTCTCATCTCCATAATCACGAGGCACAAAAGAGCAAGGAGCAGGAAACTTGAAGAAACTGAATCAGAGCCAAATAAAGTATGCTGGAATTGGACATCACAAGAGGAATTCTCAGCCTCGCACGAGCTTTAGAAAATTGGATTTTGTGAAAACTCGACTCTCACGCGGGGAAAGGAAACGGCTAGCATGAGGCTTTGCGAATACACTGATGGACTTCTTTGATTTGGTTAGAAATATATGTTATTACCCACTGCTCTGGTGTCTTTAGGGAGACCTTTATAGACACAAAGACACATACGCTCTCTCTCTCTCTCTCTCTCTCTCTCTCTCTCTCTCTCTCTCTCTCTCTCTCTCTCTCTCTCTCTCTGACTATATATATATATATATATATATATATATATATATATATATATATATATATATATATATATATATATATATATATATTATATATATATAAATATATATATATAATATATATATATATACATGTGTGTGTTAAGATTATACATAAATGCATGTGTCGAAATCAAGAGTTTCCCACAATTTGTTTCTGGTGAAAAATAATCACCAAATTTGCCAAAATTTGTCGGTCATCCGAGCACGCACTTGGTTCTTGAAAAATATCTAATCCTTACCCTAGGAGAGCGAATCAGACGCTAAATCTTACTAACGTTTCTCGGTCATCCGTTTCACCAATTTCTATTTCAAAAACAATTCATTCCAGTAAGCCAGTCGCCCTAAACGAGAAGACACTTCCACCCTGACGACAAATAATCACAGAACGAGATCCAGCCAGGAAGAGCAATTTATGACTTCGCCAGAACGGAAATTCGCCCAAAGTTTGCCAGCGAATTCTCAATCTGGTTTGGCAGGATTGTTTTCGCAAGTTTGTGAAACCTGACACCGAAATCAATTAATCATTCGACGCTCTGCTCTCTGCTTCATTCCTTTCACTTTGTTTCAATTATCTGTGTTCGCTACGGTTCGTTTTATATCTAATGTTCAAGGCATTACACTCCAAATTAGCACTGCGTAAATTTTTAATTACTGATTTTTATTCCTAGAAAACTAAAAAAAAAAAAATCTAATTACGTATACAGAATGATCATTTGCAAGTTAGAATCAAATTTCAATTCGTCCTTTCCTTGTTTTAAACGACCACAGGGGGGCTTTGATTAAATGCTACATATGTCATCCAATCCTGCAAATCCTCGACATTTTGCCTTTAAAATAACAGAATTAGAGACGAACTCCAAGGGTAAATATTTAATTCGCTTGAGAGAAACTGTAGCATCAAATCCTACACATCTTCAATAACAGAGGCTGAAATGAACCCAAATGGAGAACATTTAATTCACTGGGGAGAAACTGTATCAAGGAGATTTTTCATTGAATGCCTAAAAAACTATTAAATTCTACAAATCCTCGACATTTCACCCTTATAAAAACAGAAGATGAGACGAACCCACAGGGAAAACATTTATTTACCTTGAAGGAAACTGTATCAAGATTTTCATTAAATGTCGAATCCTACAAATCTTCAACATTTTACCCTTAAAAAAAAAAACAGAGGCTAAGATGAACCCAGAGGGAAAATATTTAAATCGCTAAACCAAGGAGATTTTTTATGAAGTGTTACATAAACCATCAAATCCTTAAAAAAACCTCAACACTTTACTCTTAAAAACATTGGGTAAACATTTAACTCGCTTGAGAGAAACTAACGATTTTTTTTTTTAATTTTATCAAATGTCACATATACCACCAAATCCCCCCCAAAAAAACTCGACATTTTACCATTAAAATATAGAGATTGGGATAAACACCCTTTAAAAAAGAACAGCGGATGAGATGAACCAAAAAGGGTAAACATTTCACTCGCTTGAGAGAAACTGTATGAAGGCAATGTTTGCCAATTCCATTACTCTGTGGCATCTAAAGCGGGGTGACTAATGAGGCCCATGACAGGGCCTGCTCTCGACTCGTCTCTCGCAGCTAATGCTGCCTTGGTTATGCGTTCACACGGCTCCCTTCATGCCACTTAGAACAATTATTATATCGCTTAATTAGAGAGAGAGAGAGAGAGAGAGAGAGAGAGAGAGAGAGAGAGAGAGAGAGAGAGAGAGAGGCTTCCTTTGTAACCGGCAGTAGGCTACCAGAATGGTCACGAGAGAGAGAGAGAGAGAGAGAGAGAGAGAGAGAGAGAGAGAGAGAGAGAGAGAGATCACATGACAAAAAGATCTGTCGTGTTAAGTATGTGCTAATAAAACTCTACCATCTCTGTACAGATGCCATGCCACAAAACGTCAAGTTATAAGCAAGACTTGAAGTCTAGAGTAATAACATGACCTAACTTCTTTCCTAATTTGACTGTTACAAAAAGTTAAGTATACCTCAGTTTTACCAGACCACTGAGCTGATTAACAGCTCTCCTAGGGCTGGCCCGAAGGATTAGACTTATTTTATGTGGCTAAGAACCAATTGGTTACTTAGCAACGGGACCTACAGCTTATTGTGGAATCCGAACCACATTATAGCGAGAAATTAATTTCTATCACCAGAAATAAATTCATCAGCCGGTCGCGGGAATTGAACTCCGGCCCATCGAGTGACAGTCTGAAGCTCAACCGACTCGGCCAACAAAGGGCTTTGACTGTTACAGAATCCTGTCATCAAAAGGTGCACTCACTGACCCAAAGGCATTTAAACGGCAGCAAAAATAAAATATATATAATGATTTACTTACCAGTGCATAGATTCTCCTCTTGTGAAGTCAGATAAGGAATCGCGGAGTCAAGTTAAATTCAAGGCGAATTTCCTGTTAGAACATTTATCCCCGTCTTCTGAAGAGGACGTAACTTAGAATTTTGTTAGTGTTACGGGTGTATATCAGTTACGTCTAACTTTGTATCAACAAACTTTGTTCGTGTTTCGTCATTTTTCTGAATGCTTAGTTGTTAATAATCCTTCATTTTCTGTCCTTTCATGAGTCATTTCACCCACACGAAACAATCTTCACTTTCAATGTTTCCAAAGGAGAAAGCAAGAAACCACTTCACAGGAAAAGTCCAGTAAAATGTTTAGAAAAGTCTTGGTGAATATTGTCGTTATCCTTAACTTTTGCGCTTTGCGACATTCATCTCTGGAATCTGAAGTGGTAAACGAACTGAGATGATTTTACTGACATTATCAACGTTTATACTAACGGCCTGCTCTGAAGGTTATCTGTGGAGAGAAGAAAACGAACCATGAAAGATTAGGATTCCAATATTTTTTGGTCGGATTACACAGGCAATCATCCCTACCATTTTTGAAAGAGCAAAGGTCACTGGGAATGAACCCGTGACAGAACCTGATCTGGAGTTCGCAGTATCTATGTTAAATTCATTTTTTCAGGACGTGATTCCTGTTGCGCTCTTCATTTCTACCTTCCGAATTGGACATTATTTAAAATCTATCAAGAATACCTGTAAAACATTCAGGCGTTTACAAGTCTTACACACATACATCCACACACACACACACACAAGCACAGATATACATAAAGAAATGCAATTTGCACACATATATATATATGTATAGATTATACATATACAGATAGATAGGCAGCTAGATATTTATATAAGATTATACACACAGTATAGTATGTATTTATGTAATGTATGTATGTATGTATGTATGTATGTATCTATGTATGTATAGAGAATGTATGTATAAATTTCTAATGTATGTATAAAGAATTATGAATAAAATATAATGCTTCTAGTAAGCTGAACTAAAATATATATATATATATATATATATATATATATATATATATATATATATATATATATATATATATATATATATATATAATATATATATAGATAGATAGATAGATAGATAGATAGACACCTTTGCATGTATGCAGTATAAGAAAACTTCGCATAAATTTGAAACACTCCTCCTAATGAGGAGACCTCAAAATGAATGGAGTGAGTCAAGAGAACGACCACGTCCATATTCCAATCTCGAGCATCGGAAAACATTCTGGAATTAATTTCGAGTCGGGACAGCAGACCCACCCCTTTGTACGTCATTCAAGAATTATGGTCGATGAAGTCTGTGGGAATTAGATATTCCGGTCTCATAAATTGCTAATGTATTGCTTGTCTAATCCCTAACCTGTCTGACTTGTCTCTTTTCCCGAAAAAAAATGTGACAGAAATGACCTTTCGGCAGGGTGAAATGGGTCAAGGATTGTCATCTATCTTTCGGATAAACACGTACGCAAATATGCACAAATAGAAACCCACATCAATATGTACAATATGTTTATATAATTTATGTACGTATGTATGTATGTGTGTGTTTGTGCATGTGAGTGTATGTATGTATGTGTATATAAATAGGGTATATACATACATACATACATACACATGTACATATATATATATATATATATATATATATATATATATATATATATATATATATATATAGATATAGAGAGAGAGAGAGAGAGAGAGAGAGAGAGAGAGAGAGAGAGAGAGAGAGAGTTTGTGTGTGTTGAACGTTGGCTTTAGTATGAAACGGAAAGGACCATTACACTTCTATGGATGGATCTGGTCCTTTTCATAAGTTGTTATATTTCATGCCTTAGGTAAAAGCATTTTGAGAAAAGTTTGAAAGTGGCACTAAAAGGGTTTCCACGGTGTTTTGTTGAAGGATTTGCGTCCCCCTGCAGAATCTGTGTATTAATACACTAAGCTGGTCAGCCGTTGCTTCATCAGATTTCGAATACAACTGTATGTAGTTTTCATGCAGAGGCCATTAACGTAAATCAGCTTTGGCTAACATAACTTTCCATAAAAAAAACACAGAGATGAGTTTTCATGCTTCAATTTTTCTTTTTTTTTAATGAAGGAATTTGATTGATTGAGTCTAAAAGACTGCTCCAAAATATCCATAAAGAGAAAACTGGTCTAAAACTGCTCCAAAGTATCTATAAAGTGGAAAAATTGAAGCGCCACTTATTTAACGATGAAAAAGCACTACAGAAGCACGTGGATAACCTGCAGCAGCCTGAAGCATCAACGTTCTGACCTCACTTACGTCTACAAAAAAAAAAAAGACTCGAATCTTCCTGGGTTCATTGCAACGCGAATAAAACGAAAAAAATAATGTCACCGTCATGACACAAACTCCCTGAGGATTTTGTAATTGGGATCTCGAAAGTTCAAACCCTAAAATAATTTTCCTTGTATTTTAATCATTTACTTACACTGTTATCTATTCGTTTATTAATTTGTCAGTTCATTTTTATTTTTCGATAACTGATCTCTTCTTTCGGTATTTCCTATTACTTTCTGGTACTTCTTTCGAGTGAACATCATATTCTTTGGAAGCTTGAATTTCAAGTCGGTGGTCCGTTTTGTTCCATATGAATACGGTTCATCTTCTGAATAATAATAATAATAATAATAATAATAATAATAATAATAATAATAATAATAATAATACCATATTCTTTGGAAACTTGAATTTCAAGTCACTGGTCCCTTTTGTGGGCTTGATCCATATGAATACGGTTCATCTTCTGAATAATAATAATAATAATAATAATAATAATAATAATAATAATAATAATAATATGAATAATGAATACGATATTCTTTGGAAGCTTGAATTTCAAGTTAATGGTCCCTTTCGTAGCTTGTTCCCTATGAATAAGGTTCATCTTCTGAATAATAATAATAATAATAATAATAAAAATAATAATAATAATAATAATAATAATAATAATAATAATAATAATAATAATAATAATAATAAAGTGATATTCAGCGAGAGGTCGAAGGTTCGTCGAAATGTTTTGATACCGGGTTTCCATCATTTAAAACACCCGATCGTTTACCTTTAATGTAAAAGAGGATTGTAAGAGAGCTCTCGCCGTGTTATTCGGAGCGTCTGCGGTGTCAAGGTATGACGGAAATCACATGAAAATGAGAGAAAAATCTCGATTCATTTTTGGCAAGGGGAAAAAGTGCTTCGTTCTTCTGAACAGATTTTCGAACCCTGTGCACAACATTCTTGTGTTTATGAGAGAGAGAGAGAGAGAGAGAGAGAGAGAGAGAGAGAGAGAGAGAGAGAGAGAGAGTTAATTAATATTATTGGGAATTTTATGGCGTCACAACTACTAAGGTCACTGACGCCACCTGAGAGAGAGAGAGAGAGAAAAAAAAAAGTAAAGTATACCTTAGTTTAACCAGACCACTGAGCTGGTTAACAGCTCTCCTAGGGCTGGCCAGAAGGATTAGACTTATTTTACGTGGCTAAGAACCACTTGGTTACCTAGCAACGGGACCTACAGCTTATTGTGGAATCCGAATCCATCACCAGAACCACATTATAGCAGAGCAAAGTGAGAGAGAAGACTCGTCCAACGAGGAACTGAGAGAGAGAGAGAGAGAGAGAGAGAGAGAGAGAGAGAGAGAGAGAATTAATTAATAACTGGGAGTTTTCTAACATCATAACTGCTAAGGTCACTGATACCGCCTCAGAGAGAGAGAGAGAGAGAGAGAGAGAAAACAAGAACCCAATTAAAATTTCTGCCACCTGATTAGCAAATTTTTATGCCGTAAAAATAACCAGGTAATTGGATGTATATGTAAATATTATTACTGCATTAACATAAATTTCATTTTGCCTTTCGTAAGAAAACAAGCAATTAGAAGACTTTTGCTGA
>NC_089793.1:5347823-5352823 GCF_040412425.1 Macrobrachium rosenbergii | reverse complement strand
ATATTAGTACAACAAATCATTACAGGCAAAAAGTATTTGGACAAATCCCAAAAGCGGGACGAAATAATATTCGGCACCATCATAAATTATCTTCAAATTTCTCCATATTCAATTTTGCCTTTAATTTCTACATCTGACAAGCGACCCAGACGGAAACTCTCCCACGTCTCATTATTATTACTTCTCAAGTGACGCGACAAGTGACAGGTTACACCTCCCTTGGAGCAGCCTTTGATTGCCACTTCAGGATGGAAAGAGATATTCAAGTCACGGAATAACATTTCTAGAGGCGATACTTATGTTCCTATGCCCCGCAAGACGATACTAGGCAAGTGGGATTGCTGATATTTGCATTGATTATATTAAACAAGTAAAAATTGCGCCGATGTTTCTTCGGAGCAATCGAGTTTTTTTTTTTTTTTTTTGTACAGCCGGTACGCGTATAATCAAGGCCACCGAGAATAGATCTATTTTTTCAGTGCCACCGGGAAAATAGACCTCGGTATCCCGGTATATCTGTATGAGTCGCAGCCCATGAAACTTTAACCACGGCCGGGTGGTGGTGGTCTATCCTATATCGTTTCCAGCATTATTTTAGCTAACTTTAACCTTAAATAAAATAAAAACTACTGAGGCTAGAGGGCTGCAATTTGATATGTTTGATGATTGGAGGGTGTATGATCAACATACCAATTTGCAGACATCTAGCCCCCGTAGTTTTTAAGATCTGAGGGCGGAAAGAAAAAGTGCGGACAGAAGTGCGGATGGACAAACAAAGCCGGCACAATAGTTTTCTTTTACAGAAAACTAAAAGATATCAATGAAAGATGATACACTACTGATAGCCTTACAGGCTATAATATAGTAAACGACATTCAGAGAGAGATACTCGAACAAAGGAAAATGAGACACATGCTTTTAGAACATCCTAAGTGCAAGTCGGTAACTTGCAGGTCGCTTCACGTTCTACACGAATTTACATAAAACGCGTCCTTACGAATTCGTTCTGGTGATCACATAACGTCACTAAATATTCATCTGTCCAAAAAGCATAGAATTACATGTCAACCTCATACGAAAATATTGCAACTTTCATTCAGTATATCAACTGATATATCAACCTAGAGGAATAAACTAATTAACAAAGGATTTCATTAATAAACAAAGGTTTTAAGACGTCAGCAAGATACTCCTCAGATGTAAGATGCCAACTTTTTCTTTGTTTGTTTTTGTGAAGCTCTTATTTTCTTTTTTTTCTTTTTTTGTGAAGGGACTAATGAAACGTTTTTGTGATAGTGGAAACTAATCACGAGTTGCTTCCCAGACAGCAAATGGCTCGAGGGCTTCGTAACGGAGGAATTCATTAAACGTCTATACAGAAAAGTTTTTATTTTCTTTCACGGAGGTAAATGGCATAGTCAATAATAACTGGCAAATTGGCCAGTTTGTGCCTTGGCGAAAACATTATGTGTGCGTGTGTGTGTGTGTATATATGTATATCAAGTTAAAGTTAAAGTCCTCAACCCTGATATATCAACAAAAGTTCAGGAAAAATTCAATATACTCTTTATTTGGAACAAACTACTACTATCTACCATCTAACTCTATACACTTTTCAAGATTTCCACCTCTAATAAATTTGGGGCCTTTCTATTAAACCATGTTGAGAACTGCATGTTTAGTAGCATCCAAAGTTCAAACCGCTCCTCTTAAGTGTTCCTTGATACAGGAAAAAATCTGAAGGAGCAGATCAAATAAGATGGCCCAAAATTCCGTTTTTTGCAACCTTTGATGAATGTGCTGGAGCGTTATCATGATGAACAAAATTCTGGTTTTATTTTTAGCCAATGCAGTCTTCAGTTTTTGCAAAAACACCTTTTTAGTTCCCAGTGATTGTTTTTGTGAAAATCACTCCTTTGGAGTCCCAAAACACTGGGACTAATGAACTTCACGTTTTTGTGATACATTCTGGGGATGGATCAAATCTCCAATCAAAAAACGAGTTGCTTCGTTAAAACTGCAGACAGCAGTTAATCTTTGATGCAGTTGGTCTTCGCCCGCAGGGCTGAGAAGTTTACTCAACCAAGATTTTCATTTAAAATTGAAAATGAGGAATTTTTTAAACGTCCTTCATACAGAAAAAGTTTTTTATTTTTGCAGTCGATGGTCTTCCCTCTCTTGGGTTGTCTTTAGGGTCCTCCGACCATCCTTAAATCGGTAATCATAAACAACTGATTTAGATGAAGAATCTCCATAAACTGGCAAATTGGTTTCAATCAAGTTTCAGGAACAGTTTAACTCTCATCTCAAAATTTTTATTTCCATGGGTTCAGAAGGTACTTTTCTGTGTCTTAACACCACATTGTGTGTGACAAGTCTATATATATGTATAATTGTTTAAGTATTTGGTTGTTTGTTTCCTGTGTGTCATCAGTCAACAATTTTTCCTGGAACTTTTGATCCCTGTTTCTTAGGCCATATATATATATATATATATATATATATACATATGTACATATATATATATATATATCTATATACATATATAAATGCATATACACATATATGTATATATATGTACACGCATTCATGCACATATCACATACATATGTATACTTATAATATACATATATATACATATATATATAT
This sequence comes from Macrobrachium rosenbergii, assembly GCF_040412425.1. Taxonomy (NCBI): domain Eukaryota; kingdom Metazoa; phylum Arthropoda; class Malacostraca; order Decapoda; family Palaemonidae; genus Macrobrachium; species Macrobrachium rosenbergii. The sequence goes on along the minus strand of NC_089793.1, from coordinate 5,350,174 downwards.
ATATATATATATATATATATATATATATATATATATATGAAACATAAAGCCTAAAAAGCCTACTAAACACGTTTCATCCTTGTCCCTCAAGCGGAAGAGGAGAAATAGCGTCAATGGATATATCTTTCCTTTTGACTTCACAGATGGAAAGAGCCTCTCAGCCCTCCTATGCTGCAATGAGCAAGTAATATCTCTTCCTTAACCTCCAGAGAAGAAAGAGAAAACAGAGGTTGCCATCGACGATGCATTTATTGGGACATGTGGCCAGGACACCGTCTGGGGCAATCGTGTACACGGAATAAGCTTAGATTACGTTCTATTTTTGCTGCCTTCTCTTCCGATGACAGTGATTCTTATATGTAATTTTATTGTTATATTTCGTTTTACATTGAAGTCAGTGAATTGCAGCCAAAGGTTTGATGAATCTCTGCACAGGATGCGGATATCTTCTTCTTGCCGCCTTCTGTTGATATCAAGGCATTTTGTGAGAATCCGTGGCGCAGTGGTACGTTCTCATTACCAGTCAGAGGGCCGATGATCAAATCCGCCGCTCACTGATGGCCGGATTACACCACTGCAAAAATCTGGCAGCCTGCCAACCTAACGGTATGAAAACCCGAGAGGTTCAGTAGGAGAAGTGTCAGCCCCAGGCTTGGGAGCAAATAGTGGGCCCCTAGCGACACACTGGCCACGTGTCATACGCATTTGTACCTGTCCCCACTGGCTGTCGGCCTAAGAAACAGGAGACTCAGTGCCTGCCCTATGAGCCTACAGAGGCCAGGAGGACTAACTAACTTCAACACCAACGCCAGATAAATTGCAGTGTTCCACTGAGGTGTCACAGCAAAGGAAGATAATTGGGGTTCTAATCCAGGACGTACCTAAACCCAACTCCGGAAAGGACCAAGGGTAGGGAAAGGGGAAAACAAAGGCAGCAAAGGAATCATAGTTTCATCATGCACTGGGAAAGTCACTGACCTGACAAATCCAGTCTACTGCTAAAATCGACGCCAGCCGTGGAATAATTAGGCTCTGTCCAGGAGGAAGCAACAAACCATCTCCGGAAAGAACTATGGCATGAGAGGGGGGGAAACAAAGGCAGCAAAGGAATTTACAGCTTCATAGCAGCTGGGAATAAATCAATCACTGAACTGACAAATAAGTCGCCTGCTAAAATCGACGCCAGCAGTGAGAGATGAGTGAAATCGTTCCTCAATTTTCAATCACAAAAGTAAAATAATAAAAACTTTCCATTCGTTCGCTATACAAGTCACTTTACACTCACAAAAATGGTTTGAATGGCTATCAAAATCCAATTATACTCTGTCAATAACCCGTGAAATATTCCATAAAGGCTTTTTGTTTTCTTTTGCTTGGTCAAAGAATTCTCTCATACTGCTGATGATAAAAAGACAACACTCGAATACCTGTTCAGGGACTGCACCAAAAAAAACAAAAAAATGAATCGTTGGGATTTTGATGAAGACAAAGGACCATGGAACAAACTGTTACAGCAAGTTAGACCCAGTTTTGCGAAGTGTTCGAACTTTCAAAGAATGTTGGAATTGTTCGAGGCACAGATTAAAAAAAAAAAAAAGGGGACAGGTTACACTCTGAAAAAGAAAGAAAAAAAAGAAATTCATAACCTTTCTGACCTTCGGCTCCAGGAAGGTTGGTGGGGAAATAAAATCGTTCAAAACTCTAGAATAATCTGACAGCTTCTCATGCAAAGAGTTTCGTAGCGGGATTATGATATTATCCCAACAAAATCGAGAGACGGCTGTTAGACAGGATATACAATTTAGGCCGAAGGCCAGCGCTGGGACCTAAAGAGGTCATTCAGCGCTGAAATGGAAAGTAACAGCAAAAGGTTTGAAAAGCGTGACGGAGGAAAGCCTCGCAGTTGCACTTCAGGAAACAATGGTTAGGAGAGGATGGAAAGTAGATGGAAGAATATGAATGGGGTACAGTGAAGGGAAATGGAAGGAGCTGCAGCTAGGGGTCGAAGGGACGCTGCTAAAAACCTTAAGTAACGCCTGCAGTTGCACAGCGTGAGGAGCACTGACGGCACTACACCCCTAAGGGGGAGAACGGCTGTTGGAGACATCCATATTTCTATAAATAACACAAGCATTTCTTCATTTACTGGAGCTCAATTTGCCCTTTTATTTACTTGGCATTTATGGGAAATGATTAACTGATATTGAGAAAGAAATGCTGCCTGTTTGCTTGGTCAATGATTCAATAAGCATTCAAGACCTCGCTTTTAAACCGTTTTCTTTTCCCCGTCTTTTGTAAAAGTAAAATTCTTTGTCAACAATTCAGGAGGTAAGAAAGGATCAGGAAAATAA